>NC_088398.1:8571027-8719992 GCF_034236695.1 Oncorhynchus nerka | reverse complement strand
AAGGTGTGTGTCAGTGTGTGGCGAAATACTACAGTTAGTCAATTGATGTAAGGTGTGTGTCAGTGTGTATGGAACACTACAGCGTAGGGTCAACTGATGTAAGGTGTGTCAGTGTGTATGGAACACTACAGCGTAGGGTCAACTGATGTAAGGTGTGTGTCAGTGTGTGTGGAACACTACAGCGTAGGGTCAACTGATGTAAGGCTGTCAGTGTGTATGGAACACTACAGCGTAGGGTCAACTGATGTAAGGTGTGTCAGTGTGTATGGAACACTACAGCGTAGGGTCAACTGATGTAAGGTGTGTCAGTGTGTATGGAACACTACAGCGTAGGGTCAACTGATGTAAGGTGTGTGTCAGTGTGTGTGGAACACTACAGCGTAGGGTCAACTGATGTAAGGTGTGTGTCAGTGTGTATGGAACACTACAGCGTAGGGTCAACTGATGTAAGGTGTGTGTCAGTGTGTGGAACACTACAGCGTAGGGGTCAACTGATGTAAGGCTGTCAGTGTGTATGGAACAGTGTGTGTGGTGTGTGTCAATGGACACTACAGCGTAGGGTCAACTGGATGTAAGGTGTGTGTCAGTGTGTATGGAACACTACAGCGTAGGGTCAACTGATGTAAGGTGTGTGTCAGTGTGTATGGAACACTACAGCGTAGGGTCAACTGATGTAAGGTGTGTGTCAGTGTGTATGGAACACTACAGCGTAGGGTCAACTGATGTAAGGTGTGTGTCAGTGTGTGTGGAACACTACAGCGTAGGGTCAACTGATGTAAGGTGTGTGTGAGTGTGTATGGAACACTACAGCGTAGGGTCAACTGATGTAAGGTGTGTGTCAGTGTGTGTGGAACACTACAGCGTAGGGTCAACTGATGTAAGGTGTGTGTCAGTGTGTGTGGAACACTACAGCGTAGGTCAACTGATGTAAGGTGTCAGTGTGTATGGAACACTACAGCGTGGGTCAACTGATGTAAGGTGGAAACACTACAGCGTAGGGTCAACTGATGTAAGGTGTGTGTCAGTGTGTGTGGAACACTACAGCGTAGGGTCAACTTGATGTAAGGTGTGTCAGTGTGTGTGGAACACTACAGCGTAGGGTCAACTGATGTAAGGTGTGTGTCAGTGTGTGGAACACTACAGCGTAGGGTCAACTGATGTAAGGTGTGTGTCAGTGTATGGAACACTACAGCGTAGGGTCAACTGATGTAAGGTGTGTGTCAGTGTGTGTGGAACACTACAGCGTAGGGTCAACTGATGTAAGGTGTGTGTCAGTGTGTATGGAACACTACAGCGTAGGGTCAACTGATGTAAGGTGTGTGTCAGTGTGTATGGAACACTACAGCGTAGGGTCAACTGATGTAAGGTGTGTGTCAGTGTGTATGGAACACTACAGCGTAGGGTCAACTGATGTAAGGTGTGTGTCAGTGTGTGGGAACACTACAGCGTAGGGTCAACTGATGTAAGGCTGTCAGTGTGTATGGAACACTACAGCGTAGGGTCAACTGATGTAAGGTGTGTGTCAGTGTGTATGGAACACTACAGCGTAGGGTCAACTGATGTAAGGTGTGTCAGTGTGTATGGAACACTACAGCGTAGGGTCAACTGATGTAAGGTGTGTGTCAGTGTGTATGGAACACTACAGCGTAGGGTCAACTGATGTAAGGTGTGTGTCAGTGTGTATGGAACACTACAGCGTAGGGTCAACTGATGTAAGGTGTGTGTCAGTGTGTGTGGAACACTACAGCGTAGGGTCAACTGATGTAAGGTGTGTGTCAGTGTGTGTGGAACACTACAGCGTAGGGTCAACTGATGTAAGGTGTGTCAGTGTGTATGGAACACTACAGCGTAGGGTCAACTGATGTAAGGCTGTGTCAGTGTGTATGGAACACTACAGCGTAGGGTCAACTGATGTAAGGTGTGTGTCAGTGTGTATGGAACACTGTGTACAGCGTAGGGTCAACTGATGTAAGGTGTGTGTCAGTGTGTATGGAACACTACAGCGTAGGGTCAACTGATGTAAGGTGTGTGTCAGTGTGTGTGGAACACTGCGTAGGGTCAACTGATGTAAGGTGTGTGTCAGTGTGTATGGAACACTACAGCGTAGGGTCAACTGATGTAAGGTGTGTGTCAGTGTGTGTGGAACACTACAGCGTAGGGTCAACTGATGTAAGGTGTGTGTCAGTGTGTATGGAACACTACAGCGTAGGGTCAACTGATGTAAGGTGTGTGTCAGTGTGTATGGAACACTACAGCGTAGGGTCAACTGATGTAAGGTGTGTGTCAGTGTGTATGGAACACTACAGCGTAGGGTCAACTGATGTAAGGTGTGTGTCAGTGTGTATGGAACACTACAGCGTAGGGTCAACTGATGTAAGGTGTGTGTCAGTGTGTGTGGAACACTACAGCGTCAGATGTAAGGTGTGTGTCAGTGTGAACACTACAGCGTAGGGTCAGATGTAAGGTGTCAGTCAGTGTATGGAACACTACAGCGTAGGGTCAACTGATGTAAGGTGTGTGTCAGTGTGTGTGGAACACTACAGCGTAGGGTCAACTGATGTAAGGTGTGTGTCAGTGTGTGTGGAACACTACAGCGTAGGGTCAACTGATGTAAGGTGTGTGTCAGTGTGTATGGAACACTACAGCGTAGGGGTCAACTGATGTAAGTGTGTGTCAGTGTGTATGGAACACTACAGCAACTGATGTAAGGTGTGTGTCAGTGTGTATGGAACACTACAGCGTAGGGTCAACTGATGTAAGGTGTGTGTCAGTGTGTATGGAACACTACAGCGTAGGGTCAACTGATGTAAGGTGTGTGTCAGTGTGTATGGAACACTACAGCGTAGGGTCAACTGATGTAAGGTGTGTGTCAGTGTGTGGAACACTACAGCGTAGGGTCAACTGATGTAAGGTGTGTGTCAGTGTGTGTGGAACACTACAGCGTAGGGTCAACTGATGTAAGGTGTGTCAGTGTGTGGAACACTACAGCGTAGGGTCAACTGATGTAAGGTGTGTGTCAGTGTGTGGGAACACTACAGCGTGGGTCAACTGATGTAAGGCTGTCAGTGTGTGGGAACACTACAGCGTAGGGTCAACTGATGTAAGGTGTGTGTCAGTGTGTATGGAACACTACAGCGTAGGGTCAACTGATGTAAGGTGTGTGTCAGTGTGTATGGAACACTACAGCGTAGGGTCAACTGATGTAAGGTGTGTCAGTGTGTATGGAACACTACAGCGTAGGGTCAACTGATGTAAGGTGTGTGTCAGTGTGTATGGAACACTACAGCGTAGGGTCAACTGATGTAAGGTGTGTGTCAGTGTGTATGGAACACTACAGCGTAGGGTCAACTGATGTAAGGTGTGTGTCAGTGTGTATGGAACACTACAGCGTAGGGTCAACTGATGTAAGGTGTGTGTCAGTGTGTATGGAACACTACAGCGTAGGGTCAACTGATGTAAGGTGTGTGTCAGTGTGTGTGGAACACTACAGCGTAGGGTCAACTGATGTAAGGTGTGTGTCAGTGTGTGTGGAACACTACAGCGTAGGGTCAACTGATGTAAGGTGTGTGTCAGTGTGTATGGAACACTACAGCGTAGGGTCAACTGATGTAAGGTGTGTGTCAGTGTGTGGGAACACTACAGCGTAGGGTCAACTGATGTAAGGTGTGTGTCAGTGTGTATGGAACACTACAGCGTAGGGTCAACTGATGTAAGGTGTGTGTCAGTGTGTATGGAACACTACAGCGTAGGGTCAACTGATGTAAGGTGTGTGTCAGTGTGTATGGAACACTACTACAGCTGATGGGGTCAACACTGATAGGGTCAACTGATGTAAGGTGTGTGTCAGTGTGTATGGAACACTACAGCGTAGGGTCAACTGATGTAAGGTGTGTCAGTGTGTATGGAACACTACAGCGTAGGGTCAACTGATGTAAGGTGTGTGTCAGTGTGTGTGGAACACTACTGAGCGTAAGGGTCAACTGATGTAAGGTGTGTGTCAGTGTGTATGGAACACTACAGCGTAGGGTCAACTGATGTAAGGTGTGTGTCAGTGTGTATGGAACACTACAGCGTAGGGTCAACTGATGTAAGGTGTGTGTCAGTGTGTGTGGAACACTACAGCGTAGGGTCAACTGATGTAAGGTGTGTGTCAGTGTATATGGAACACTACAGCGTAGGGTCAACTGATGTAAGGTGTGTCAGTGTGTGTGGAACACTACAGCGTAGGGTCAACTGATGTAAGGTGTGTGTCAGTGTGTATGGAACACTACAGCGTAGGGTCAACTGATGTAAGGTGTGTGTCAGTGTGTATGGAACACTACAGCGTAGGGTCAACTGATGTAAGGTGTGTGTCAGTGTGTGTGGAACACTACAGCGTAGGGTCAACTGATGTAAGGTGTGTGTCAGTGTGTATGGAACACTACAGCGTAGGGTCAACTGATGTAAGGTGTGTGTCAGTGTGTGTGGAACACTACAGCGTAGGGTCAACTGATGTAAGGTGTGTGTCAGTGTGTATGGAACACTACAGCGTAGGGTCAACTGATGTAAGGTGTGTGTCAGTGTGTATGGAACACTACAGCGTAGGGTCAACTGATGTAAGGTGTGTGTCAGTGTGTATGGAACACTACAGCGTAGGGTCAACTGATGTAAGGTGTGTCAGTGTGTATGGAACACTACAGCGTAGGGTCAACTGATGTAAGGTGTGTGTCAGTGTGTATGGAACACTACAGCGTAGGGTCAACTGATGTAAGGTGTGTGTCAGTGTGTATGGAACACTACAGCGTAGGGTCAACTGATGTAAGGCTGTGTCAGTGTGTATGGAACACTACAGCGTCAACTGATGTAAGGTGTGTGTCAGTGTGTATGGAACACTACAGCGTAGGGTCAACTGATGTAAGGTGTGTCAGTGTGTATGGAACACTACAGCGTAGGGTCAACTGATGTAAGGTGTGTGTCAGTGTGTATGGAACACTACAGCGTAGGGTCAACTGATGTAAGGCTGTCAGTGTGTATGGAACACTACAGCGTAGGGTCAACTGATGTAAGGTGTGTGTCAGTGTGTGTGGAACACTACAGCGTAGGGTCAACTGATGTGGCTAAGGTGTGGAACACTGTCAGTGTGTAGTGTGAAACACTACAGCGTAGGGTCAACTGATGTAAGGTGTGTGTCAGTGTGTGGAACACTACAGCGTAGGGTCAACTGATGTAAGGTGTGTGTCAGTGTGTGGAACACTACAGCGTAGGGTCAACTGATGTAAGGTGTGTGTCAGTGTGTGGAACACTACAGCGTAGGGTCAACTGATGTAAGGTGTGTGTCAGTGTGTGTGGAACACTACAGCGTAGGGTCAACTGATGTAAGGTGTGTGTCAGTGTGGGAACACTACAGCGTAGGGTCAACTGATGTAAGGTGTGTGTCAGTGTGTGTGGAACACTACAGCGTAGGGTCAACTGATGTAAGGTGTGTGTCAGTGTGTATGGAACACTACAGCGTAGGGTCAACTGATGTAAGGTGTGTGTCAGTGTGTATGGAACACTACAGCGTAGGGTCAACTGATGTAAGGTGTGTGTCAGTGTGTATGGAACACTACAGCGTAGGGTCAACTGATGTAAGGTGTGTGTCAGTGTGTGTGGAACACTACAGCGTAGGGTCAACTGATGTAAGGTGTGTGTCAGTGTGTGGGAACACTACAGCGTAGGGTCAGCGGTGTGTCAGTGTGTGTGGAACACTACAGCGTAGGGTCAACTGATGTAAGGTGTGTCAGTGTGTATGGAACACTACAGCGTAGGGTCAACTGATGTAAGGTGTGTGTCAGTGTGTGTGGAACACTACAGCGTAGGGTCAACTGATGTAAGGTGTGTGTCAGTGTGTATGGAACACTACAGCGTAGGGTCAACTGATGTAAGGTGTGTGTCAGTGTGTGTGGAACACTACAGCGTAGGGTCAACTGATGTAAGGTGTGTGTCAGTGTGTATGGGAACACTACAGCGTAGGGTCAACTGATGTAAGGTGTGTGTCAGTGTGTGTGGAACACTACAGCGTAGGGTCAACTGATGTA
This sequence comes from Oncorhynchus nerka, assembly GCF_034236695.1. Taxonomy (NCBI): domain Eukaryota; kingdom Metazoa; phylum Chordata; class Actinopteri; order Salmoniformes; family Salmonidae; genus Oncorhynchus; species Oncorhynchus nerka. The sequence goes on along the minus strand of NC_088398.1, from coordinate 8,713,936 downwards.
AGGTGTCAGTGTGTATGGAACACTACAGCGTGGGTCAACTGATGTAAGGTGTGTCAGTGTGTGTGGAACACTACAGCGTAGGGTCAACTGATGTAAGGTGTGTGTCAGTGTGTGTGGAACACTACAGCGTAGGGTCAACTGATGTAAGGTGTGTGTCAGTGTGTATGGAACACTACAGCGTAGGGTCAACTGATGTAAGGTGTGTGTCAGTGTGTGTGGAACACTACAGCGTAGGGTCAACTGATGTAAGGTGTGTGTCAGTGTGTATGGAACACTACAGCGTAGGGTCAACTGATGTAAGGTGTGTGTCAGTGTGTATGGAACACTACAGCGTAGGGTCAACTGATGTAAGGTGTGTGTCAGTGTGTATGGAACACTACAGCGTAGGGTCAACTGATGTAAGGTGTGTGTCAGTGTGTATGGAACACTACAGCGTAGGGTCAACTGATGTAAGGTGTGTGTCAGTGTGTATGGAACACTACAGCGTAGGGTCAACTGATGTAAGGTGTGTGTCAGTGTGTATGGAACACTACAGCGTAGGGTCAACTGATGTAAGGTGTGTGTCAGTGTGTATGGAACACTACAGCGTAGGGTCAACTGATGTAAGGTGTGTGTCAGTGTGTATGGAACACTACAGCGTAGGGTCAACTGATGTAAGGTGTGTGTCAGTGTGTGTGGAACACTACAGCGTAGGGTCAACTGATGTAAGGTGTGTCAGTGTGTATGGAACACTACAGCGTAGGGTCAACTGATGTAAGGTGTGTGTCAGTGTGTGTGGAACACTACAGCGTAGGGTCAACTGATGTAAGGTGTGTGTCAGTGTGTATGGAACACTACAGCGTAGGGTCAACTGATGTAAGGTGTGTGTCAGTGTGTGGGAACACTACAGCGTAGGGTCAACTGATGTAAGGTGTGTGTCAGTGTGTATGGAACACTACAGCGTAGGGTCAACTGATGTAAGGTGTGTGTCAGTGTGTGTGGAACACTACAGCGTAGGGTCAACTGATGTAAGGTGTGTGTCAGTGTGTGTGGAACACTACAGCGTAGGGTCAACTGATGTAAGGTGTGTGTCAGTGTGTGTGGAACACTACAGCGTAGGGTCAACTGATGTAAGGTGTGTGTCAGTGTGTGTGGAACACTACAGCGTAGGGTCAACTGATGTAAGGTGTGTGTCAGTGTGTATGGAACACTACAGCGTAGGGTCAACTGATGTAAGGTGTGTGTCAGTGTGTATGGAACACTACAGCGTAGGGTCAACTGATGTAAGGTGTGTGTCAGTGTGTATGGAACACTACAGCGTAGGGTCAACTGATGTAAGGTGTGTGTCAGTGTGTATGGAACACTACAGCGTAGGGTCAACTGATGTAAGGTGTGTGTCAGTGTGTATGGAACACTACAGCGTAGGGTCAACTGATGTAAGGTGTGTGTCAGTGTGTGTGGAACACTACAGCGTAGGGTCAACTGATGTAAGGCTGTCAGTGTGTATGGAACACTACAGCGTAGGGTCAACTGATGTAAGGTGTGTGTCAGTGTGTGGGAACACTACAGCGTAGGGTCAACTGATGTAAGGTGTGTGTCAGTGTGTGGAACACTACAGCGTAGGGTCAACTGATGTAAGGCAGTGTGTATGGAACACTAGCGTAGGGTCAACTGATGTAAGGTGTGTGTCAGTGTGTGTGGAACACTACAGCGTAGGGTCAACTGATGTAAGGTGTGTGTCAGTGTGTATGGAACACTACAGCGTAGGGTCAACTGATGTAAGGTGTGTGTCAGTGTGTATGGAACACTACAGCGTAGGGTCAACTGATGTAAGGTGTGTGTCAGTGTGTATGGAACACTACAGCGTAGGGTCAACTGATGTAAGGTGTGTGTCAGTGTGTGTGGAACACTACAGCGTAGGGTCAACTGATGTAAGGTGTGTGTCAGTGTGTATGGAACACTACAGCGTAGGGTCAACTGATGTAAGGTGTGTGTCAGTGTGTATGGAACACTACAGCGTAGGGTCAACTGATGTAAGGTGTGTGTCAGTGTGTATGGAACACTACAGCGTAGGGTCAACTGATGTAAGGTGTGTGTCAGTGTGTGTCAGTGTGATGGAACACACTACAGCGTAGGGTCAACTGATGTAAGGTGTGTGTCAGTGTGTATGGAACACTACAGCGTAGGGTCAACTGATGTAAGGTGTGTGTCAGTGTGTGTGGAACACTACAGCGTAGGGTCAACTGATGTAAGGTGTGTGTCAGTGTGTATGGAACACTACAGCGTAGGGTCAACTGATGTAAGGTGTGTGTCAGTGTGTATGGAACACTACAGCGTAGGGTCAACTGATGTAAGGTGTGTGTCAGTGTGTATGGAACACTACAGCGTAGGGTCAACTGATGTAAGGTGTGTGTCAGTGTGTATGGAACACTACAGCGTAGGGTCAACTGATGTAAGGTGTGTGTCAGTGTGTGTGGAACACTACAGCGTAGGGTCAACTGATGTAAGGTGTGTGTCAGTGTGTATGGAACACTACAGCGTAGGGTCAACTGATGTAAGGTGTGTGTCAGTGTGTATGGAACACTACAGCGTAGGGTCAACTGATGTAAGGTGTGTGTCAGTGTGTATGGAACACTACAGCGTAGGGTCAACTGATGTAAGGTGTGTGTCAGTGTGTATGGAACACTACAGCGTAGGGTCAACTGATGTAAGGTGTGTGTCAGTGTGTGTGGAACACTACAGCGTAGGGTCAACTGATGTAAGGTGTGTGTCAGTGTGTGGAACACTACAGCGTAGGGTCAACTGATGTAAGGTGTGTGTCAGTGTGTATGGAACACTACAGCGTAGGGTCAACTGATGTAAGGTGTGTGTCAGTGTGTATGGAACACTACAGCGTAGGGTCAACTGATGTAAGGTGTGTGTCAGTGTGTGTGGAACACTACAGCGTAGGGTCAACTGATGTAAGGTGTGTGTCAGTGTGTGTGGAACACTACAGCGTAGGGTCAACTGATGTAAGGTGTGTGTCAGTGTGTGTGGAACACTACAGCGTAGGGTCAACTGATGTAAGGTGTGTGTCAGTGTGTATGGAACACTACAGCGTAGGGTCAACTGATGTAAGGTGTGTGTCAGTGTGTGTGGAACACTACAGCGTAGGGTCAACTGATGTAAGGTGTGTGTCAGTGTGTATGGAACACTACAGCGTAGGGTCAACTGATGTAAGGTGTGTGTCAGTGTGTGGAACACTACAGCGTAGGGTCAACTGATGTAAGGTGTGTGTCAGTGTGTATGGAACACTACAGCGTAGGGTCAACTGATGTAAGGTGTGTGTCAGTGTGTATGGAACACTACAGCGTAGGGTCAACTGATGTAAGGTGTGTGTCAGTGTGTATGGAACACTACAGCGTAGGGTCAACTGATGTAAGGTGTGTGTCAGTGTGTATGGAACACTACAGCGTAGGGTCAACTGATGTAAGGTGTGTGTCAGTGTGTATGGAACACTACAGCGTAGGGTCAACTGATGTAAGGTGTGTCAGTGTGTATGGAACACTACAGCGTAGGGTCAACTGATGTAAGGTGTGTGTCAGTGTGTGTGGAACACTACAGCGTAAACTGACTGTCAGTGTGTATGGAACACTACAGCGTAGGGTCAACTGATGTAAGGTGTGTCAGTGTGTGTGGAACACTACAGCGTAGGGTCAACTGATGTAAGGTGTGTGTCAGTGTGTATGGAACACTACAGCGTAGGGTCAACTGATGTAAGGTGTGTGTCAGTGTGTGTGGAACACTACAGCGTAGGGTCAACTGATGTAAGGTGTGTCAGTGTGTATGGAACACTACAGCGTAGGGTCAACTGATGTAAGGTGTGTGTCAGTGTGTATGGAACACTACAGCGTAGGGTCAACTGATGTAAGGTGTGTGTCAGTGTGTATGGAACACTACAGCGTAGGGTCAACTGATGTAAGGTGTGTGTCAGTGTGTATGGAACACTACAGCGTAGGGTCAACTGATGTAAGGTGTGTGTCAGTGTGTGGGAACACTACAGCGTAGGGTCAACTGATGTAAGGTGTGTGTCAGTGTGTATGGAACACTACAGCGTAGGGTCAACTGATGTAAGGTGTGTGTCAGTGTGTGGAACACTACAGCGTAGGGTCAACTGATGTAAGGTGTGTGTCAGTGTGTATGGAACACTACAGCGTAGGGTCAACTGATGTAAGGTGTGTGTCAGTGTGTATGGAACACTACAGCGTAGGGTCAACTGATGTAAGGTGTGTGTCAGTGTGTATGGAACACTACAGCGTAGGGTCAACTGATGTAAGGTGTGTGTCAGTGTGTATGGAACACTACAGCGTAGGGTCAACTGATGTAAGGTGTGTGTCAGTGTGTATGGAACACTACAGCGTAGGGTCAACTGATGTAAGGTGTGTGTCAGTGTGTATGGAACACTACAGCGTAGGGTCAACTGATGTAAGGTGTGTGTCAGTGTGTGTGGAACACTACAGCGTAGGGTCAACTGATGTAAGGCTGTCAGTGTGTATGGAACACTACAGCGTAGGGTCAACTGATGTAAGGTGTGTGTCAGTGTGTGTGGAACACTACAGCGTAGGGTCAACTGATGTAAGGCTGTCAGTGTGTATGGAACACTACAGCGTAGGGTCAACTGATGTAAGGTGTGTGTCAGTGTGTATGGAACACTACAGCGTAGGGTCAACTGATGTAAGGTGTGTGTCAGTGTGTATGGAACACTACAGCGTAGGGTCAACTGATGTAAGGTGTGTGTCAGTGTGTATGGAACACTACAGCGTAGGGTCAACTGATGTAAGGTGTGTGTCAGTGTGTGTGGAACACTACAGCGTAGGGTCAACTGATGTAAGGTGTGTGTCAGTGTGTGTGGAACACTACAGCGTAGGGTCAACTGATGTAAGGTGTGTGTCAGTGTGTATGGAACACTACAGCGTAGGGTCAACTGATGTAAGGTGTGTGTCAGTGTGTGTGGAACACTACAGCGTAGGGTCAACTGATGTAAGGTGTGTGTCAGTGTGTATGGAACACTACAGCGTAGGGTCAACTGATGTAAGGTGTGTGTCAGTGTGTATGGAACACTACAGCGTAGGGTCAACTGATGTAAGGTGTGTGTCAGTGTGTATGGAACACTACAGCGTAGGGTCAACTGATGTAAGGTGTGTGTCAGTGTGTATGGAACACTACAGCGTAGGGTCAACTGATGTAAGGTGTGTGTCAGTGTGTATGGAACACTACAGCGTAGGGTCAACTGATGTAAGGTGTGTGTCAGTGTGTGTGGAACACTACAGCGTAGGGTCAACTGATGTAAGGCTGTCAGTGTGTATGGAACACTACAGCGTAGGGTCAACTGATGTAAGGTGTGTGTCAGTGTGTGTGGAACACTACAGCGTAGGGTCAACTGATGTAAGGTGTGTGTCAGTGTGTATGGAACACTACAGCGTAGGGTCAACTGATGTAAGGTGTGTCAGTGTGTATGGAACACTACAGCGTAGGGTCAACTGATGTAAGGTGTGTGTCAGTGTGTATGGAACACTACAGCGTAGGGTCAACTGATGTAAGGTGTGTGTCAGTGTGTGTGGAACACTACAGCGTAGGGTCAACTGATGTAAGGTGTGTGTCAGTGTGTATGGAACACTACAGCGTAGGGTCAACTGATGTAAGGTGTGTGTCAGTGTGTGGGAACACTACAGCGTAGGGTCAACTGATGTAAGGTGTGTGTCAGTGTGTATGGAACACTACAGCGTAGGGTCAACTGATGTAAGGTGTGTGTCAGTGTGTATGGAACACTACAGCGTAGGGTCAACTGATGTAAGGTGTGTGTCAGTGTGTATGGAACACTACAGCGTAGGGTCAACTGATGTAAGGTGTGTGTCAGTGTGTATGGAACACTAGCGTAGGGTCAACTGATGTAAGGTGTGTGTCAGTGTGTATGGAACACTACAGCGTAGGGTCAACTGATGTAAGGTGTGTGTCAGTGTGTATGGAACACTACAGCGTAGGGTCAACTGATGTAAGGTGTGTCAGTGTGTATGGAACACTACAGCGTAGGGTCAACTGATGTAAGGTGTGTGTCAGTGTGTATGGAACACTACAGCGTAGGGTCAACTGATGTAAGGTGTGTGTCAGTGTGTATGGAACACTACAGCGTAGGGTCAACTGATGTAAGGTGTGTGTCAGTGTGTATGGAACACTACAGCGTAGGGTCAACTGATGTAAGGTGTGTGTCAGTGTGTATGGAACACTACAGCGTAGGGTCAACTGATGTAAGGTGTGTGTCAGTGTGTATGGAACACTACAGCGTAGGGTCAACTGATGTAAGGTGTGTCAGTGTGTATGGAACACTACAGCGTAGGGTCAACTGATGTAAGGTGTGTCAGTGTGTATGGAACACTACAGCGTAGGGTCAACTGATGTAAGGTGTGTGTCAGTGTGTATGGAACACTACAGCGTAGGGTCAACTGATGTAAGGTGTGTGTCAGTGTGTATGGAACACTACAGCGTAGGGTCAACTGATGTAAGGTGTGTGTCAGTGTGTATGGAACACTACAGCGTAGGGTCAACTGATGTAAGGTGTGTGTCAGTGTGTGTGGAACACTACAGCGTAGGGTCAACTGATGTAAGGTGTGTGTCAGTGTGTATGGAACACTACAGCGTAGGGTCAACTGATGTAAGGTGTGTGTCAGTGTGTATGGAACACTACAGCGTAGGGTCAACTGATGTAAGTGTGTCAGTGTGTATGGAACACTACAGCGTAGGGTCAACTGATGTAAGGTGTGTGTCAGTGTGTATGGAACACTACAGCGTAGGGTCAACTGATGTAAGGTGTGTGTCAGTGTGTATGGAACACTACAGCGTAGGGTCAACTGATGTAAGGTGTGTGTCAGTGTGTATGGAACACTACAGCGTAGGGTCAACTGATGTAAGGTGTGTGTCAGTGTGTATGGAACACTACAGCGTGGGTCAACTGATGTAAGGTGTGTGTCAGTGTGTATGGAACACTACAGCGTAGGGTCAACTGATGTAAGGCTGTCAGTGTGTATGGAACACTACAGCGTAGGGTCAACTGATGTAAGGTGTGTGTCAGTGTGTATGGAACACTACAGCGTAGGGTCAACTGATGTAAGGTGTGTGTCAGTGTGTATGGAACACTACAGCGTAGGGTCAACTGATGTAAGGTGTGTGTCAGTGTGTATGGAACACTACAGCGTAGGGTCAACTGATGTAAGGTGTGTGTCAGTGTGTGTGGAACACTACAGCGTAGGGTCAACTGATGTAAGGTGTGTGTCAGTGTGTGTGGAACACTACAGCGTAGGGTCAACTGATGTAAGGTGTGTGTCAGTGTGTATGGAACACTACAGCGTAGGGTCAACTGATGTAAGGTGTGTGTCAGTGTGTATGGAACACTACAGCGTAGGGTCAACTGATGTAAGGCTGTCAGTGTGTATGGAACACTACAGCGTAGGGTCAACTGATGTAAGGTGTGTGTCAGTGTGTATGGAACACTACAGCGTAGGGTCAACTGATGTAAGGCTGTCAGTGTGTATGGAACACTACAGCGTAGGGTCAACTGATGTAAGGTGTGTCAGTGTGTATGGAACACTACAGCGTAGGGTCAACTGATGTAAGGTGTGTGTCAGTGTGTATGGAACACTACAGCGTAGGGTCAACTGATGTAAGGTGTGTGTCAGTGTGTATGGAACACTACAGCGTAGGGTCAACTGATGTAAGGTGTGTGTCAGTGTGTGTGGAACACTACAGCGTAGGGTCAACTGATGTAAGGTGTGTGTCAGTGTGTATGGAACACTACAGCGTAGGGTCAACTGATGTAAGGTGTGTGTCAGTGTGTGGGAACACTACAGCGTAGGGTCAACTGATGTAAGGCTGTCAGTGTGTATGGAACACTACAGCGTAGGGTCAACTGATGTAAGGTGTGTGTCAGTGTGTGTGGAACACTACAGCGTAGGGTCAACTGATGTAAGGTGTGTGTCAGTGTGTATGGAACACTACAGCGTAGGGTCAACTGATGTAAGGTGTGTGTCAGTGTGTGGGAACACTGCGTATCAACTGATGTAAGGTGTGTGTCAGTGTGTATGGAACACTACAGCGTAGGGTCAACTGATGTAAGGTGTGTGTCAGTGTGTATGGAACACTACAGCGTAGGGTCAACTGATGTAAGGTGTGTGTCAGTGTGTGTGGAACACTACAGCGTAGGGTCAACTGATGTAAGGTGTGTGTCAGTGTGTATGGAACACTACAGCGTAGGGTCAACTGATGTAAGGTGTGTGTCAGTGTGTGTGGAACACTACAGCGTAGGGTCAACTGATGTAAGGTGTGTGTCAGTGTGTATGGAACACTACAGCGTAGGGTCAACTGATGTAAGGTGTGTGTCAGTGTGTATGGAACACTACAGCGTAGGGTCAACTGATGTAAGGTGTGTGTCAGTGTGTATGGAACACTACAGCGTAGGGTCAACTGATGTAAGGTGTGTGTCAGTGTGTATGGAACACTACAGCGTAGGGTCAACTGATGTAAGGTGTGTGTCAGTGTGTGTGGAACACTACAGCGTAGGGTCAACTGATGTAAGGTGTGTCAGTGTGTATGGAACACTACAGCGTAGGGTCAACTGATGTAAGGTGTGTGTCAGTGTGTATGGAACACTACAGCGTAGGGTCAACTGATGTAAGGTGTGTGTCAGTGTGTGTGGAACACTACAGCGTAGGGTCAACTGATGTAAGGTGTGTGTCAGTGTGTGTGGAACACTACAGCGTAGGGTCAACTGATGTAAGGCTGTCAGTGTGTATGGAACACTACAGCGTAGGGTCAACTGATGTAAGGTGTGTGTCAGTGTGTGTGGAACACTACAGCGTAGGGTCAACTGATGTAAGGCTGTCAGTGTGTATGGAACACTACAGCGTAGGGTCAACTGATGTAAGGTGTGTGTCAGTGTGTATGGAACACTACAGTGGGTCAACTGATGTAAGGCTGTCAGTGTGTATGGAACACTACAGCGTAGGGTCAACTGATGTAAGGTGTGTGTCAGTGTGTGTGGAACACTACAGCGTAGGGTCAACTGATGTAAGGTGTGTGTCAGTGTGTATGGAACACTACAGCGTAGGGTCAACAAGGCTGTGTGTCAGTGTGTATGGAACACTACAGCGTAGGGTCAACTGATGTAAGGTGTGTGTCAGTGTGTGTGGAACACTACAGCGTAGGGTCAACTGATGTAAGGTGTGTGTCAGTGTGTATGGAACACTACAGCGTAGGGTCAACTGATGTAAGGTGTGTCAAACACTGATGGGTCAAGGATGTGTGTCAGTGTGTATGGAACACTACAGCGTAGGGTCAACTGATGTAAGGTGTGTGTCAGTGTGTGTGGAACACTACAGCGTAGGGTCAACTGATGTAAGGCTGTCAGTGTGTATGGAACACTACAGCGTAGGGTCAACTGATGTAAGGTGTGTGTCAGTGTGTGTGGAACACTACAGCGTAGGGTCAACTGATGTAAGGTGTGTGTCAGTGTGTATGGAACACTACAGCGTAGGGTCAACTGATGTAAGGTGTGTGTCAGTGTGTGTGGAACACTACAGCGTAGGGTCAACTGATGTAAGGTGTGTGTCAGTGTGTGTGGAACACTACAGCGTAGGGTCAACTGATGTAAGGTGTGTGTCAGTGTGTGTGGAACACTACAGCGTAGGGTCAACTGATGTAAGGTGTGTGTCAGTGTGTATGGAACACTACAGCGTAGGGTCAACTGATGTAAGGTGTGTGTCAGTGTGTATGGAACACTACAGCGTAGGGTCAACTGATGTAAGGTGTGTGTCAGTGTGTATGGAACACTACAGCGTAGGGTCAACTGATGTAAGGTGTGTGTCAGTGTGTATGGAACACTACAGCGTAGGGTCAACTGATGTAAGGTGTGTGTCAGTGTGTGTGGAACACTGCGTAGGGTCAACTGATGTAAGGTGTGTGTCAGTGTGTATGGAACACTACAGCGTAGGGTCAACTGATGTAAGGTGTGTGTCAGTGTGTGTGGAACACTACAGCGTAGGGTCAACTGATGTAAGGTGTGTCAGTGTGTATGGAACACTACAGCGTAGGGTCAACTGATGTAAGGTGTGTGTCAGTGTGTATGGAACACTACAGCGTAGGGTCAACTGATGTAAGGTGTGTGTCAGTGTGTATGGAACACTACAGCGTAGGGTCAACTGATGTAAGGTGTGTGTCAGTGTGTATGGAACACTACAGCGTAGGGTCAACTGATGTAAGGTGTGTGTCAGTGTGTATGGAACACTACAGCGTAGGGTCAACTGATGTAAGGTGTGTGTCAGTGTGTATGGAACACTACAGCGTAGGGTCAACTGATGTAAGGTGTGTGTCAGTGTGTGTGGAACACTACAGCGTAGGGTCAACTGATGTAAGGCTGTCAGTGTGTATGGAACACTACAGCGTAGGGTCAACTGATGTAAGGTGTGTGTCAGTGTGTGTGGAACACTACAGCGTAGGGTCAACTGATGTAAGGCTGTCAGTGTGTATGGAACACTACAGCGTCAACTGATGTAAGGTGTGTGTCAGTGTGTATGGAACACTACAGCGTAGGGTCAACTGATGTAAGGTGTGTGTCAGTGTGTATGGAACACTACAGCGTAGGGTCAACTGATGTAAGGTGTGTGTCAGTGTGTATGGAACACTACAGCGTAGGGTCAACTGATGTAAGGTGTGTGTCAGTGTGTGTGGAACACTACAGCGTAGGGTCAACTGATGTAAGGTGTGTGTCAGTGTGTGTGGAACACTACAGCGTAGGGTCAACTGATGTAAGGTGTGTGTCAGTGTGTATGGAACACTACAGCGTAGGGTCAACTGATGTAAGGTGTGTGTCAGTGTGTATGGAACACTACAGCGTAGGGTCAACTGATGTAAGGTGTGTGTCAGTGTGTATGGAACACTACAGCGTAGGGTCAACTGATGTAAGGTGTGTGTCAGTGTGTATGGAACACTACAGCGTAGGGTCAACTGATGTAAGGTGTGTGTCAGTGTGTATGGAACACTACAGCGTAGGGTCAACTGATGTAAGGTGTGTGTCAGTGTGTATGGAACACTACAGCGTAGGGTCAACTGATGTAAGGTGTGTGTCAGTGTGTATGGAACACTACAGCGTAGGGTCAACTGATGTAAGGTGTGTGTCAGTGTGTATGGAACACTACAGCGTAGGGTCAACTGATGTAAGGCTGTCAGTGTGTATGGAACACTACAGCGTAGGGTCAACTGATGTAAGGTGTGTGTCAGTGTGTGCGGAACACTACAGCGTAGGGTCAACTGATGTAAGGTGTGTGTCAGTGTGTGGAACACTACAGCGTAGGGTCAACTGATGTAAGGTGTGTGTCAGTGTGTATGGAACACTACAGCGTAGGGTCAACTGATGTAAGGTGTGTGTCAGTGTGTATGGAACACTACAGCGTAGGGTCAACTGATGTAAGGTGTGTGTCAGTGTGAACACTGCGTAGGGTCAACTGATGTGGTGTGTGTCAGTGTGTATGGAACACTACAGCGTAGGGTCAACTGATGTAAGGCTGTCAGTGTGTATGGAACACTACAGCGTAGGGTCAACTGATGTAAGGTGTGTGTCAGTGTGTATGGAACACTACAGCGTAGGGTCAACTGATGTAAGGCTGTCAGTGTGTATGGAACACTACAGCGTAGGGTCAACTGATGTAAGGTGTGTGTCAGTGTGTATGGAACACTACAGCGTAGGGTCAACTGATGTAAGGTGTGTGTCAGTGTGTATGGAACACTACAGCGTAGGGTCAACTGATGTAAGGTGTGTGTCAGTGTGTGTGGAACACTACAGCGTAGGGTCAACTGATGTAAGGTGTGTGTCAGTGTGTATGGAACACTACAGCGTAGGGTCAACTGATGTAAGGTGTGTGTCAGTGTGTATGGAACACTACAGCGTAGGGTCAACTGATGTAAGGTGTGTGTCAGTGTGTATGGAACACTACAGCGTAGGGTCAACTGATGTAAGGTGTGTGTCAGTGTGTATGGAACACTACAGCGTAGGGTCAACTGATGTAAGGTGTGTGTCAGTGTGTATGGAACACTACAGCGTAGGGTCAACTGATGTAAGGTGTGTGTCAGTGTGTGGGAACACTACAGCGTAGGGTCAACTGATGTAAGGTGTGTGTCAGTGTGTATGGAACACTACAGCGTAGGGTCAACTGATGTAAGGTGTGTCAGTGTGTATGGAACACTACAGCGTAGGGTCAACTGATGTAAGGTGTGTGTCAGTGTGTATGGAACACTACAGCGTAGGGTCAACTGTGTAAGGTGTGGAACACTACAGCGTAGGGTCAACTGATGTAAGGTGTGTGTCAGTGTGTATGGAACACTACAGCGTAGGGTCAACTGATGTAAGGTGTGTGTCAGTGTGTATGGAACACTACAGCGTAGGGTCAACTGATGTAAGGTGTGTGTCAGTGTGTGTGGAACACTACAGCGTAGGGTCAACTGATGTAAGGTGTGTCAGTGTGTATGGAACACTACAGCGTAGGGTCAACTGATGTAAGGTGTGTGTCAGTGTGTATGGAACACTACAGCGTAGGGTCAACTGATGTAAGGTGTGTGTCAGTGTGTATGGAACACTACAGCGTAGGGTCAACTGATGTAAGGTGTGTGTCAGTGTGTATGGAACACTACAGCGTAGGGTCAACTGATGTAAGGTGTGTGTCAGTGTGTATGGAACACTACAGCGTAGGGTCAACTGATGTAAGGTGTGTGTCAGTGTGTATGGAACACTACAGCGTAGGGTCAACTGATGTAAGGTGTGTGTCAGTGTGTGTGGAACACTACAGCGTAGGGTCAACTGATGTAAGGTGTGTGTCAGTGTGTATGGAACACTACAGCGTAGGGTCAACTGATGTAAGGCTGTCAGTGTCAACTGTGTATGGAACACTACAGCGTAGGGTCAACTGATGTAAGGTGTGTCAGTGTGTATGGAACACTACAGCGTAGGGTCAACTGATGTAAGGCTGTCAGTGTGTATGGAACACTACAGCGTAGGGTCAACTGATGTAAGGTGTGTGTCAGTGTGTCATGGAACAGTGTGTATGGAACTACAGCGTAGGGTCAACTGATGTAAGGCTGTCAGTGTGTATGGAACACTACAGCGTAGGGTCAACTGATGTAAGGTGTGTGTCAGTGTGTGTGGAACACTACAGCGTAGGGTCAACTGATGTAAGGTGTGTGTCAGTGTGTATGGAACACTACAGCGTAGGGTCAACTGATGTAAGGTGTGTGTCAGTGTGTGGAACACTACAGCGTAGGGTCAACTGATGTAAGGCTGTCAGTGTGTATGGAACACTACAGCGTAGGGTCAACTGATGTAAGGTGTGTGTCAGTGTGTATGGAACACTACAGCGTAGGGTCAACTGATGTAAGGTGTGTGTCAGTGTGTATGGAACACTACAGCGTAGGGTCAACTGATGTAAGGTGTGTGTTAGTGTGTGTGGAACACTACAGCGTAGGGTCAACTGATGTAAGGTGTGTGTCAGTGTGTATGGAACACTACAGCGTAGGGTCAACTGATGTAAGGCTGTCAGTGTGTATGGAACACTACAGCGTAGGGTCAACTGATGTAAGGTGTGTGTCAGTGTGTGCGGAACACTACAGCGTAGGGTCAACTGATGTAAGGTGTGTGTCAGTGTGTGTGGAACACTACAGCGTAGGGTCAACTGATGTAAGGCTGTCAGTGTGTATGGAACACTACAGCGTAGGGTCAACTGATGTAAGGTGTGTGTCAGTGTGTGCGTAGGGTCAACTGATGTAAGGTGTGTGTCAGTGTGTATGGAACACTACAGCGTAGGGTCAACTGATGTAAGGTGTGTGTCAGTGTGTATGGAACACTACAGCGTAGGGTCAACTGATGTAAGGTGTGTGTCAGTGTGTATGGAACACTACAGCGTAGGGTCAACTGATGTAAGGTGTGTGTCAGTGTGTGTGGAACACTACAGCGTAGGGTCAACTGATGTAAGGTGTGTGTCAGTGTGTGTGGAACACTACAGCGTAGGGTCAACTGATGTAAGGTGTGTGTCAGTGTGTGTGGAACACTACAGCGTAGGGTCAACTGATGTAAGGTGTGTGTCAGTGTAAGTGTGGAAACACTACAGCGTAGGGTCAACTGATGTAAGGTGTGTGTCAGTGTGTGTGGAACACTACAGCGTAGGGTCAACTGATGTAAGGTGTGTGTCAGTGTGTGTGGAACACTACAGCGTAGGGTCAACTGATGTAAGGTGTGTCAGTGTGTGTGGAACACTGAGCGTAGGGTCAACTGATGTAAGGTGTGTGTCAGTGTGTATGGAACACTACAGCGTAGGGTCAACTGATGTAAGGTGTGTGTCAGTGTGTATGGAACACTACAGCGTAGGGTCAACTGATGTAAGGTGTGTGTCAGTGTGTATGGAACACTACAGCGTAGGGTCAACTGTACCATACTGAACAGGCCTGATCCTGTTAGCACACAGTCTACATTATACATGTCATCAGATTTAGTAGCAGATTAATTGTAGTGATACTTGCCACTTTAGCTAGTGACCACAACATCATACACAGATATGAATGCCAAGGCCTAATTGTATATGGAGGTTTTTATTAGACAGAGACGGCACTGAATGAATCCCAAATGGAAATGAATGTAGCCTCTTCTATTGTAGCCTGATATCCCAGACTACTGTTACTTCCTGCTGTTACTGTCTGCTGTGGAGCAGAGTGGAGAATGGTAGCAGGGAGAGACCTCCCCACTGTTACTGCCTGCTGTGGAGCATAGTGGAGAATGGTTGCAGTGAAAGATCTCCCCACTGTTACTGCCTGCTGTGGAGCAGAGTGGAGAATGGTAGCAGTGAAAGACCTCCCCACTGTTACTGCCTGCTGTGGAGCAGAGTGGAGAATGGTAGCAGTGAAAGACCTCCCCACTGTTACTGCCTGCTGTGGAGCAGAGTGGAGAATGGTAGCAGTGAAAGATATCCCCACTGTTACTGCCTGCTGTGGAGCAGAGTGGAGAATGGTAGCAGGGAGAGACCTCCCCACTGTTACTGCCTTCTGTGGAGCAGAGTGGAGAATGGTAGCAGGGAGAGACCTCCCCACTGTTACTGCCTGCTGTGGAGCAGAGTGGAGAATGGTAGCAGGGAGAGACCTCCCCACTGTTACTGCCTTCTGTGGAGCAGAGTGGAGAATGGTAGCAGGGAGAGACCTCCCCACTGTTACTGCCTGCTGTTACTGCCTGCTGTGGAGCAGAGTGGAGAATGGTAGCAGGGAGAGACCTCCCCACTGTTACTGCCTGCTGTGGAGCAGAGTGGAGAATGGTAGCAGGGAGAGACCTCCCCACTGTTACTGCCTGCTGTGGAGCAGAGTGGAGAATGGTAGCAGTGAAAGATCTCCCCACTGTTACTGCCTGCTGTGGAGCAGAGTGGAGAATGGTAGCAGGGAGAGACCTCCCCACTGTTACTGCCTGCTGTGGAGCAGAGTGGAGAATGGTAGCAGGGAGAGACCTCCCCACTGTTACTGCCTTCTGTGGAGCAGAGTGGAGAATGGTAGCAGGGAGAGACCTCCCCACTGTTACTGCCTGCTGTGGAGCAGAGTGGAGAATGGTAGCAGGGAGAGACCTCCCCACTGTTACTGCCTGCTGTGGAGCAGAGTGGAGAATGGTAGCAGGGAGAGACCTCCCCACTGTTACTGCCTTCTGTGGAGCAGAGTGGAGAATGGTAGCAGGGAGAGACCTCCCCACTGTTACTGTCTGCTGTGGAGCAGAGTGGAGAATGGTAGCAGGGAGAGACCTCCCCACTGTTACTGTCTGCTGGGGAGCAGAGTGGAGAATGGTAGCAGGGAGAGACCTCCCCACTGTTATTGCCTTCTGTGGAGCAGAGTGGAGAATGGTAGCAGTGAAAGATCTCCCCACTGTTACTGTCTGCTGTGGAGCAGAGTGGAGAATGGTAGCAGGGAGAGACCTCCCCACTGTTCTCACTGTCACTGTTCACTATCCCCCCATAAACCATTCTCTGTCCATCTACCTCTCTCTCTCTCTCTCTCTCTCTCTCTCTCTCTCTCTCTCTCTCTCTCTCTCTCTCTCTCCCTTCTCTCATTGATATCTAAGACACTGTGTGTATCCAAATGTCCCAGTTGAATGTAGTCTCCACTGAGCTGCCTGCCAGGAAGGCCACTCTGTTCTTTCTGACTGAGAGTGTCCTTCTATATTCTACCCATTGTGTTCTACTCTGAAGTCCTCAATAAACTATCTGTCAGGCTGTTTGTTCATTACTATGAAAATGGCCCATCTTCATTTCATACGCGACAGTACAGTGGTTTTCATACATGGAGATGCACCCGATAAGGCCTTGTGTGGTCCTTGAAGATGTACCTCTTCAATACTAGATACTATAATGGCACAATCCCAGAATGACGTGTTGTCCCTGTACCATGTTTAGAAAGACAGTGTTTTTCTCAGTGTGTGATTTTGTGTCTCTCAGTGAGTATAAGGTGTGTTTGGGGTTCGTCACAGACTGCTGCCTCTTGCTGTTGTCTGTCTGTTTGTTTCTCTGTGTGTGTTATCTGTCTGGGGCATCACAGGAAAAGGTGTGCTCCAGCACTGATAAAGACCTGCCTGGACGCCACTCAGCTGTCTTAGCTTTTTTACCTTTCTTTAGAAACAATCAGAAGCTCTCAGGGCTTTATGCAAACACAGACACATACACACCCATACACACACATCTGTAGGCTTCATTTAATTACAGGAGCTGGTAGGTTCAGTTAAAGGACAGACAATCTGGACTCAACTCCACAGCTGGAATCCACACCCATCTATTTACCTCCCTCCATCCATCCTTTTCCTCCCTCTCATCAATCGCTCCCTCCTTCTTCCCCGGGTCTCTGTGTGTGTGTGTGTGTGTATTTGTGTGTGTGTACGTGTGTGTGTGTTTATTACGTAACATGCCATACACACATCTTTGGTATGTAGCGTTGAACAGTGTGTGGCATGTGTATGTAACGTTACACTCTTTGGTGGCCCCCCTGCCTTTCCCATCAGCAAACATTCTCTCATCTTATGCTGTTCTTTGAGCTTTCCTTTTTTGTTTTAGACTCGTTTTTGTAGAATAATAGGTATTTGACATAAAAACGTGTGTATTTAAACTCAACATAATAATGTGAAAGTCCCTCAATAACTAATCATCACCCCCTCTCTCTCTCTCTCTCTCTCTCTCTCTCTCTCTCTCTCTCTCTCTCTTTCTTTCTCCCTCTCTCTCTCTCTCTCTCTCTCCCTCCCTCTCTCTCTCCCTCTCCCTCTCCCTCTCCCTCCCTCCCTCTCCGTCACTCTGCCTCTCTCTCTCTGCAGTGTGCTGGGCCATCGTGACAGTGACAGTGACTCCCAAGGTGGGGGTGATCAAGGGAGAGTCAGCCAGTCTGCCCTGCACCTTCAAAATCCCTCCCTCCCCGAACAACATCGTGGAGTGGTTCATTGTAAGTCTCCTACTACTTTTCTCCTGGCGTCCCACATTAAAAAATACTACAGTTTACTATATACTACTACAGTGCTTACTATAGAATTCAGTAGTAAACTGTAGTATACTGTAGAATACTAACTACACAAATCAAATCAAATGTTATTTGCAACATGCGCCGAATACAACACAACGAATACCGTGAAATGCTTACTCACAAGCCCTTAACCAACAATACAGTTCAAGAAATAGAGTTAAGAAAATACGGTATTTACTAAAAGAACTAAAGTAACAAATAAAATAAAATAAAAAGCAACACAATAAAATGACATAACAATAACGAGGCTATATACAGAGGGTACCGGTACCGAGTCAATGTGTGGGGGTACGGGTTAGTCGAGGTCATTTGTACAACTAAAAACGAAACCCTAAGGGTTTCCGTTAGGATGGATTGGAAAATATGGCGATGTACAACATGATGGTTGAGAGTAGGCTACAGGATTGGAGGATTCTAAATTGTTTGCCTTCATTAGAAAACTTTGTTCCAATATTTCTGTAAATCAGTGATATTTATTCCCATAGTAATTTGTTATGGATCCATAACTAAATCAACATCTGCGCAGTCTACAATACATACTGTAGTTAACATAGGACTCTTTCAAAATGCAGATGTTGATTTAGTTATGGCTCGGGGGATTCGATCTTGCAACCTTACAGTTAACTGGTCCAACGCTCGAACCACCTGCCTCACGAGGAGCCCGCCTGTTACGCGAATACAGTAAGAAGCCAAGGTAAGTTGCTAGCTAGCATTAAACTTATCTTATAAAAAACAATCACTCAATCAATCATAATCACTAGTTAACTACACATGGTTGATGATATTACTAGTTTTATCTATTGTGTCCTGCGTTAAATATAATCGATGCGGTGCGCATTCGCGGAAAAAGGACTGTCGTTGCTCCAACGTGTACCTAACCATAAACATCAATTCCTTTCTTAAAATCAATACACAAGTATATATTTTTAAACCTGCATATTTAGCTAAAAGAAATCCAGGTTAGCAGGCAATATTACCCAGGTGAAATTGTGTCACTTCTCTTGCGTTCATTGCACGCAAGTCAGGGTATATGTGATAATAAAAACGTTTTGTTTTAGAAATGATAGTTTCCGGATTCTACCATATTAATGACCAAACGCTCGTATTTCTGTGTGTTATTATGTTATAATTAAGTCTATGATTTAATATTTGATAGAGCAGTCTGATTGAGCGATGGTAGGCACCAGCAGGCTCGTAAGCATTCATTCAAACAGCACTTTCGTGTGTTTTGCCAGCAGCTCTTTGCTGTGCTTCAAGCATTGTGCTGTTTATGACTTCAAGCCTATCAACTCCCAAGATTAGGCTGGTGTAACCGATGTGAAATGGCTAGCTAGTTAGCGGGGTGTGCGCTAATAGCGTTTCAAACATCACTCGCTCTGAGACTTGGTGTGGTTGTTCCCCTTGCCCTGCAAGGGCCACAGCTTTTGTGGAGCGATGGGTAACGCTGCTTCGAGGGTGGCTGTTGTTGATGTCAAATCAAATCAATCAATCAAATTTTTATTTGTCACATACACATGGTTAGCAGGTGTTAATGCGAGTGTAGCGAAATGCTTGTGCTTCTAGTTCCGACAATGCAGTGATAACCAACAAGTAATCTAACTAACAATTCCAAAACTACTGTCTTATACACAGTGTAAGGGGATAAAGAATATGTACATAAGGATATATGAATGAGTGATGGTACAGAGCAGCATACAGTAGATGGTATCGAGTACAGTATATACATATGAGATGAGAATGTAGACAAAGTAAACAAAGTGGCATAGTTAAAGTGGCTAGTGATACATGTATTACATAAGGATGCAGTCGATGATGTAGAGTACAGTATATACGTATGCATATGAGATGAATAATGTAGGGTAAGTAACATTATATAAGGTAGCATTGTTTAAAGTGGCTAGTGATATATTTACAACATTTCCCATCAATTCCCATTATTAAAGTGGCTGGAGTTGGGTCAGTGTCAATGACAGTGTGTTGGCAGCAGCCACTCAATGTTAGTGGTGGCTGTTTAACAGTCTGATGGCCTGAAGCTGTTTTTCAGTCTCTCGGTCCCAGCTTTGATGCACCTGTACTGACCTCGCCTTCTGGATGATAGCGGGGTGAACAGGCAGTGGCTCGGGTGGTTGATGTCCTTGATGATCTTTATGGCCTTCCTGTAACATCGGGTGGTGTAGGTGTCCTGGAGGGCAGGTAGTTTGCCCCCGGTGATGCGTTGTGCAGACCTCACTACCCTCTGGAGAGCCTTACGGTTGAGGGCGGAGCAGTTGCCGTACCAGGCGGTGATACAGCCCGCCAGGATGCTCTCGATTGTGCATCTGTAGAAGTTTGTGAGTGCTTTTGGTGACAAGCCGAATTTCTTCAGCCTCCTGAGGTTGAAGAGGCGCTGCTCGGCCTTCTTCACGACGCTGTCAGTGTGATGTGTTCCTGGTCCGAGCCCAGGGAGGAGCGAGGAGAGGGACGGAAGCTATACTGTTACACTGGCAATACTAAAGTGCCTATAAGAACATCCAATAGTCAAAGGTATATGGAATACAAATGGTATAGAGAGAAATAGTCCTATAAATACTATATTAACTACAACCTAAAACCTCTTACCTTGGAATATTGAAGTCTCATGTTAAAAGGAACCACCAGCTTTCATATGTTCTCATGTTCTGAGCAAGGAACTTAAATGTTAGCTTTTTAACATGGCACATATTGCACTTTTACTTTCTTCTCCAACACTTTGTTTTTGCATTATTTAAACCAAATTGAACATGTTTCATTATTTATTTGAGGCTAAATTGATTTGTATTGATGTATTATATTAAGTTAAAATAAGTGTTCATTCAGTATTGCAGTAATTGTCATTATTACAAATAAATATATAAAAAATTTGGGTCCTCCAACAATCGGTATCTGTATCGGCGTTGAGAAATCATAATCGGTCGACCTCTACTACCTTTCCAATTACTTTTAGAGTTTGTAAATTACAAATGTGCTCTTTCTTTTTAGTTACATTGTTTTAGTTTTAGTTCAAACATGCAGACTTTTCTTCTTTAAATGATTGTTTTACAGTTGAAGTCTGAAGTTTACATACACATTTAAATACAAATACATTTAAACTCAGTTTTTCACAATTCCTGACATTAATAATTCCCAGGCTATATAGTCAGTTAGGATCACCACTTTATTTTAAGAATGTGAAATGTCAGAATAATAGTAGAGAATATTTTATTTAAGCTTTTATTTCTTTCATCACATTCCCAGTGGGTCAGAAGTTTACATAGAATCAATTAGTATTTGGTAGCATTGCCTTTACATGGTTTAACTTGGGTCAAATGTTTCGGGTAGCCTACCACAAGCTTCCCACTATAAATTGGGTGAATTTCGGCCAATTCCTCCTGACAGAGCTGGTGTAACTGAGTCATGTTTGTAGGCCTCCTTGCTCGCACACACTTTTTCAGTTCTGCCCACAACTGTTCTATGGGATTGAGGCCAGGGCCTTGTGATGGCCACTCCAATTCCTTGACTTTGTTGTCCTTTTTGCCACAACTGGAAGTATGCTTGGGGTCATTGTCCATTTGGAAGACCCATTTGCGACCAAGCTTTAACTTCCTGACTGATATCTTGAGATGTTGCTTCAATATATCCACATAATATTCCTTCATCATGATGCTAACTATTTTGTGAAGTGCACCAGGCCATCCTGCAGCAAAGCACCCCACAACATGATGCTGCCACCCCCGTGCTTCACGGTTGGGATGGTGTTCTTCGGCTTGCAAGCCTCCCCCTTTTCCCTCCAAACATAACGATGGTCATTATGGCCAAACAGTTCTATTTTTGTTTCATCAGACCAGAGGACATTTCTCCAAAAAGTACGATCTTTGTCCCCATCTGCAATTGCAAACCGTAGTCTGGCTTTTCTATAGCGATTTTGGACAGTGGCTTCCTCCTTGCTGAGCGGCCTTTCAGGTTATGTCGATATAGGACTTGTTTTACTGTGGATATAGATACTTTTGTACCTGTTTACTCCAGCATCATCACAAGGTCCTTTGCTGTTGTTCTGGGATTGATTTGCACTTTTCGCACCAAAGTACGTTCATCTCTAGGAGACAGAACGCGTCTCCTTCCTTAGCGGTATAACGGCTGCGTGGTCCCATGGTGTTTACACTTGAGTACTATTGTTTGTACAGATGAATGTGGTACCTTCAGGCGTTTGTAAATTTCTCCCAAGGATGAACCAGACTTGTGGAGGTCTACCATTTTTGGGAGGCTGATTTCTTTTGATTTTCCCATTATGTCAAGCAAGAGGCACAGAGTTTGAAGGTAGGCCTTGAAATATATCCACAGGTACACCTCCAATTGACTCAAATGATGTCAATTAGCCTATCAGAATCTTCAAAAGCCATTACATTATTTTCTGGAATTTTGCAAGCTGTTTAAAGGCACAGTTAACTTTGTGAATGTAAACTTCTGACAAACTGGAATTGTGATACAGTGAATTATAAGTGAAATAATCTGTCTGTAAACAATTGTTGGAAAAATTAGCTGTGTCATTCATAATGTAGATGTCCTAACCTACCTGCCAAAACTATAGTTTGTTAACAAGACATTTGTGGAGTGGTTGAAAAACTAGTTTTAATGCCTCCAACCTAAGTGTATGTAAACTTCCGACTTCAATTGTATGTAGGATGATACATTTTTGACCTGTTGCAATTGTAAGTGGGCCTATTAAAAAAATCCTACTTCTATTAGGCTGTTAAGCATCAGAGCCTACGTCAGCCAGTTACATTATTTTATATAGGTCTAGGCTCTGAAGAAATAGACTCAAATTGAGCCCTCTTGTTGTTTGTCAAGTGAAATTCAAAAGGCACTCGCACATCTGAGCTATCTTTTTTGCAGGTGCATGGCAACAGCAGGATGAGATGAGGAAAAGGAAGAAGGAAACCGCACACTGTTCTGATCCTATCACTGATCTTTAATAAGCTTACATATCTGCCTCACGGCCTTCATCAGAGCTTTGTTCTTGAGCTCTAGTGGGTCTTTTTTGTAGCAGTTCATCTCGTGTTTTCCCCAATGCCAAATTCAGAGCTTCATCCACACATTGTGGAGAATAGCCTCTTCTTAGAAACCTATTGCGCATCTCCCCTGCTTTTTCTAGATAGTCCTGAAAATGATTTGTTGCAAGTTGGGGAGGAGGGGGGGGGGGGGGGGCTTTCACACCTAGCTCAAGTTGGGAAGTGTGGGGGGGGAGGATCAAACCTAGCTTGGCTATTATACAATTCTTTAGTAAAGGTTGAATAGTCTATTGTTCTGCTAATAGCCCATCCTGCTAGCTTGTGAAAAACTAATAATAATACTTTTCCCCCTTAATACATTTGAACACAGTCGATAGCATGCTGGACTTCGGGCTAGAATGTTGAGAGTTCAAAACCTGCTCCCTGCCTTGCTATAATGAATGAGTTTGATAAATAGCCATTTTCATCAATTAACTTTATGACAAAAAAATATGCACAATCATTTGTCTCTACATTAACTAACATATTCCTCTCAATTGTACATTTTTGCTTGACTCATTATGATGTTATAACTGCATACATTTGCTTCCCCATAATGTTTTGTCAGCCATCTTTGCTGAAGTCACCACGAACTGGTGGCCCTCGTCCAATTTGTCATTGGAACCAATCGATATGATTGGTCATATAAAAACCTTGGGACCAAAATGCATAATGAGTGCTCTAACTCCCCCTTGTGGTGGTCTGGAGCAATGAAGCTGTGACGCTGGGTACCTCTAAGTCCCACAGTGTAAGCTCGCAACTTTTAAAGGAGGAACCACTGTATGTCAAAGATAATAAAACAAAACCCTATAGTAAACACCACAGTAATGTCCGTGAAAACACTACAGTATATACTACAATCCGCAAAACACTACATTAATTACTATAGTGTATATACTACAGTTTTCTTTAACTAAAGTATTTATACTCTAGTTAACTGTAAATACGACAGTGTACTACAGAATTTACTACAGACTTTTGTCCGCAAAAACACTATAGGGAATGCTACAGTAAATACCACAAAAACACTGCAGTGAATACTATAATATTTATACAGTATTTTTTGTTGTATTTTTTCATGTGGAGTTGGTGCACTTTGCCTAATATCTTTTTACTCCCTGTATTCAGCAGAACCACTGAAAAAGCTTTTCACTTGTCAATCTACACACAATATCCCATAATGACAAAGCGAAAACAGTTTTTTCAATTTTGTAAAAACATTTGCTATAAAACAGAAATATGTTATTTACCTAAGTATTCAGACCCTTTGCTATGGGACTCGAAATTGTTCTCAGGTGCATTCTGTTTCCATTGATCATCCTTGAGATGTTTCTACAACTTGATTGGAGTCCACCTGTGTTAAATTCAATTGATTGAACATGATTTGGAAAGGCAAACACCTGTCTATATATGGTCCCCCAGTTGACAGTGCAAGTCAGAGCAAAAAACCAAGCCATGAGGTCGAAGGAATTGTCCGTAGAGATCCGAGACAGGATTGTGTCGAGGTACAGATCTGGAGAAGGGTACCAAAACATTTCTGCAGCATTGAAGGTCCCCAAGAACATAGTGGCGTCCATCATTCTTAAATGGAAGAATTTTGGAACCACCAAAACTCTTCCTAGAGCTTGCCGCCCGGCCAAACTGAGCAATCAGGGGAGAAGCACCTTGGTCAGGAAGGTTACTAAGACCCCGATGGTCACGCTAACATAGCTCCAGAGTTTCTCTGTGGAGATGAGTGAATCTTCCAGAAGAACAGCCATCTCTGCAGCACTCCACCAATCATGCAGAGTGGCCAGACGGAAGTTAATTGATGAAAATTGCTACTCCACTTTGAGTTTACCAAAAGGGAGCTAAAGGACTCTCAGACCATGAGAAACAAGATTCTCTGGTCTGATGAAGCCAAGATTGAATTCTTTGGCGAAGGTTCGACTTCCAACAGGTCAATGACCCTAAGCACACAGTGACCCTAAGCACAATGCAGGAGTGGCTTCGGGACAAGTCTCTGAATGTCCTTGAGTGGCCTAGTCAGAGCCCGGACATGAACCCGATCAAACATCTCTGGAGAGAGCTGAAAATAGCTGTGCAGGAAGGCTCCCCATTCAACCTGACTTAGCTTGAGAGAATCTGCAGAGAAGAATGGGAAAAACTTCACATGTAATCGCTGCCAAAGGTGCTTCAACAAAGTACTGAGTAAAAGGTCTGAATACTTGTAAATGTGATATTTCAGTTTTTTTTGTTAATACATTTGGGGTATTGTGTGTAGATTGATAAGGGGAAAAACTACTCAATCAATTTTAGAATAAGGCTGTAATGTAAAAATGTGGAAAAAGTCAATGGGTCTGAATACTTTCCGAATGCACTGTACATATCATTGTGAAGTGTCTGTGTTGTTTATTGAACTTGTGAAAAATAAATTCCTCTCTGGCCATCTACCCCTTCCCCTCTCTCCTCTTCCCCTCTCTCCACTTCCCCTCTCTCCTCTTCCCCTCTCTCCACTTCCCCTCTCTCCTCTTCCCCTCTCTCCTCTTCCCCTCTCTCCACTTCCCCTCTCTCCTCTTCCCTCTCTCCTCTTCCCCTCTCTCCACTTCCCCTCTCCTCTTCCCCTCTCTCCACTTCCCTCTCTCCTCTTCCCTCTCTCCACTCCCCCTCTCTCCTCTTCCCCTCTCTCCTCTTCCCCTCTCTCCACTTCCCCTCTCTCCTCTTTCCCTCTCTCCTCTTCCCCTCTCTCCACTTCCCCTCTCTCCTCTTCCCCTCTCTCCACTTCCCCTCTCTCCTCTTCCCCTCTCTCCACCCTGATTGCTTTTCATCTAATTTATTTTCTTCACTCTTTCTAATCTCCCTCTTCTCTCTTCCTCCCCTCTTTTCGTTTCCTTCCTATCCCCCTCTCTCCTCTTCCCCTCGTAAGGAGGAGAGTGGCACCAGGAAGCGTGTTGCGTTCCGCTCCGTGTCGGGCGGCGAGGGGAAGAGTGATGAGGGGACACGTCTGTCCGACAGAGTGACCATGGGAAGGGACTTCTCTCTGACCATCTCCCCCGTGACGGTGGAGGACCAGCTGCCCTTCTACTGCCAGGTCACTGCTGGCCCTGCCGGGGTTGGAGAGGCCATCACACAGCTCAAAGTCTTCTGTGAGTTACTGACCACTGACATTGAGAGTGACCCTACTGTGACCTATAGAGTGACCTTGCTGTGACCTTTAGAGTGACCCTACTGTGACCTTTCACTGTATGGGATGCCGTCCTGATTCTGACTGTCGGGATGACAGTGTGTGTGTTGTGTTTGCTAGATGAGAGTGTGTGTGTTGTGTGTGCTAGATGAGAGTGTGTGTGTTGTGTGTGCTAGATGAGAGTGTGTGTGTTGTGTGTGCTAGATGAGAGTGTGTGTGTTGTGTGTGCTATATGAGAGTGTGTGTGTTGTGTGTGCTAGATGAGAGTGTGTGTGTGTGTGTGTGTGTGTGTTGTGTGTGCTAGATGGAGTGTGTGTGTTGTGTTTGCTAGATGAGAGTGTGTGTGTGTGTGTTTTATGTGCTAGATGAGAGTGTGTGTGTTGTTTGTATGTGCTGGATGAAAGTGTGTGTGTTGTGTGTATGTGTGAGTGTGAGTGTCTAAATCAGGGGTCCCCAAAC
This sequence comes from Oncorhynchus nerka, assembly GCF_034236695.1. Taxonomy (NCBI): domain Eukaryota; kingdom Metazoa; phylum Chordata; class Actinopteri; order Salmoniformes; family Salmonidae; genus Oncorhynchus; species Oncorhynchus nerka. The sequence goes on along the minus strand of NC_088398.1, from coordinate 8,687,695 downwards.
TTTTTCCTGTGAGGGCCACATAACTTTTCCCTTCTCTGATGGGGGGCCGGTGTCAGTTTGTAACAGAAAAAGTGTGACGATCGTAGGGGAGCTTAAAAAATTTATTGTTTTCCAGAAAGCCACACATAACCAAATAACCCTTTCCAGGTTCTTTACAGAAAAAAAGTCAGGAAACAAATAATAACACTATTAATGAAATAAATAATAACTAAATAACCCTCTCTGAGTTCTTCACAGAAAAAACAGGAAATAAATAATAACTAAATAACTCTCTCTGGGTTCTTCATAGAAAAAAAAGCCATGGAACATTAACTTTCTGTCGTGCCATGCACAATCTTAACAGATAAAAGTTCAGCTCAGTTGTCAGAGCAGAATCTCTCTGACACATATGAGCAGTCTCTTAAAGTTCTTGTGTTCCTTCCTTATAATCCTTTTGTAGGTTCCAGTAGGCTTGTAGACACCGCTGTTTGCAGCTCTCTCTCATCAACTTCCTGTGAAAACCACAAAAGAAGCAGGTTGAGAAACTGAACTAAGTGATACAGCACCTACACAGCACAATACATTTCACTACCAGTATGGTTGTAAAGATGGATTTTATCCCAGTAGATTTTATTATGATTATATTTGTTTATGCTCAGAATGACTCATTCAAGTCAGAAAAGTGAGCTTACCTATGTATGTTCATCAGTGTGAACTGTGGGCCTGCATCTGGCTGGTGAGAAGTTGAATATCAGGTTCCATTCTAGTTACAGCCAGTCTCAAGCACTGATGCAAATGTTCATCTGTCAATCTTGATCTCATCTGGGTTTTCAGCAGTTTCATGCGAGAAAAGGTTTTCTCGCAGATATACGTGCTGCCAAAAACTGTGGACATTTTCATTGCGTGTTTTTGAGGTTTGGATATGTGTCGTTTGGGAGGGCGGCATAGAAGTCAATGAGACTGTTGGGCTTGAATGCGTCTTTCAGAACATCACAGTTCTGTAACTCAGCCAACTCAAACTGATATGAAGGCTGGGAATAAAAATGAGCAGTTGCGCTGTGTCTTGCACGTCCGTGCTCTCATCCAGTGCTAATGAAAAAAGTCAAATTCTTTCGTCTTCTGCTGCAGCTGGGCATATACATTACTCCCGATTTCTTCAACGCGTCTGGTGATTGTACTCGCCGACAGACTTACGGCATTAAATGCATCTTTCTTCTCGGGACACACCTCCTCCGCGACAGCATCCATACATTTCTTAACAAACTCTCCGTCAGTGAAAGGCTTACCGCTTCTTGCTATCAGTTTAGCAACCCAAAGCTGGCCCGAACGGATGCCTGGTTCAGCTGAGCTTGGCGTACAAATGTATTCTGCTGAGATAGTAGTCCACTTTTTAGCTTTGAGAGTTTGTCTGCTCGTATTTGGCCTTGCAAGCTATCGTACTTGTCTTTGTGACGGGATTCATAGTGTCGGCGAAGATTGTATTCTTTGAATACCGCCACCGTCTCTTGACAGATGAGACAAACAGCCTTTTCTTTGCATTGAACAAAAAAAAAATTGTTTGTCCACTGCAGGTTAAATACCCTGCATTCTGAATCAATTTTTCTCTTACCTAACCTTTTCGCCATTATTCCGTTCTCTCTTTGACAGGGCCGGGCCTAGGATTTTTTTTCTGGAGGCCAAATAGGAAAAAAATTCGATAGCGTCTCTGGTATTGTTCAGAGGGCCGGGCCAAATGTGCTGACGGGCCGTATCCGGCCCGCGGGCCGTAGTTTGGTGACCACTGGTCTAAATCAATGATTAACGTATAAACTTAGTGAATGAACAATATTATTTTTGCATTGCAGAGTGTAGTCAATAATAAACATTATACATGAACATTATACATGAACATGAACATAAATACTGAGTAGAACAACGTAAAATGATTCAGATAATAAATGGGCGTGAAAGGAAAACTCTTTCTTGCACCTTAACATTTCATCTTTGTAAGAAATCTAGATAATTATTATTCATTTTTTTCTTTGAGAGAAAACTATCTCTAATAAGCTGCCCAGAGGTCAATTAGTCCTATGAACATCACACTTGACACAATTTATTAATAGTTCAATTGCATCTGTCATGTCTAATAGATGTCATCTTAATGACCGTCCAGAATTCTCCTGAATTATTGCCATGGTGATGAGAGCTGACCCCAGACTGGGTCGTTGTGTCCTTGTCAACCTCTAACCCCAACACATTAGCAATCCTATTCCTAGTGTTAAAATACACCAGGAATATAGTGTTTGGGGATGGCCCAATATCAATAAATATCCTTATTTTGGGTTGGGCCAATGGGGGTAGAGGGTGAATGGTGTTGGTTAGAGAATTGAGTGACACTTCAATGACGGCCTACCCCGGCCAAACCTGGACGACGCTGGGCCATTTGTGCGCCGCCCTATGGGACTCTCAATCACGGCCGGTGGTGATACAGCCTGCATTATAAAGAGTACCTTAATGGAGCACTGATACAATTCATTACGACAGGTCAAATACCTGACTATAGACTTTAACAGGCCACTCAGGACTGTTCCCTAAAGTACTGTATCTCCTCTTTGTCTGCCTTCCTCTCCCTACTGAATAGGAGCAGTTTTTTAATGACTCTCGACAAGTGTTCTGAAACAATGGGCTTCCTTAGGGAGGTTTACACTACAGCAGCAGGTATAATGGTCTGAGCAGAATGGGACACAATGATACACTCCCTGACACCATATATCCTGCCTCCATTTCCCTCAGCTGTGTGTGTGCGTGTGTGTGCGCACGTGTGTGTGTGTGTGTGTGTGTGTGTGTGTGTGTGTGTGTGTGTGTGTGCGCGTGCATCCATGCATGCTACTTCCCTCTCTATGACGTCTAACTTGCTTTCTTTCATTTCCATGTGGAAACTGACACCCATGTTAAACAATGTGTTACATTTCTGACAGTTCTAGTCAGCAAACAGACACCTGGAAGAACAATGAGGAGCAAGACAGAGGAGAGAGAGCAATATAGAAAGAGAGGAGTGAAAGGAGAAGAATTAGGGAGAGGTGAGAGAGAGAAAGATGGAGTGAGGAAAGAGAGAGAGAATGATAGAGGGAGATGATGGAGAGAGGGAGATAGAGGGAAGTGTGAGAGAGAAAGGTGTTGGCAGGAGAGAGAGAAAGATAGAGGGAGGTGAGAGAAAGAAAGATAGAGAGAGGGAGAAGAGAGAGACATATAGAGAGAAGGATAGAGGGAGGAGAGAGAGAGAAAGATAGAGGGAGGTGAAAGATAGAAAGCGCGAACCACTGCTTTTAATCAGGGCAAGGCAACCGGAAACATGACCGAATACTAACAGTGTAGCTATTCTCTCCGCAAGGCAATCAAACAAGCTAAGCGTCAGTATAGAGACAAAGTAGAGTCTCAATTCAACGGCTTAGACACGAGAGGTATGTGGCAGGGTCTACAGTCAATCATGGACAACAAAAAGAAAACCAGCCCCATCGCGGACCACGATGTCCTACTCCCAGACAAACTAAACAACTTCTTTGCTCGCTTCTCCTTCACCGCAGCGAACGTGAGTAAAGCATTTAAACGTGTTAAACCTCGCAAGGCTGCCGGCCCAGACGGCATCCCCAGCCGTGTCCTCAGATCATGCGCAGACCAGCTGGCTGGTGTGTTTACGGACATATTCAAACAATCCTTATCCCAGTCTGCTGTTCCCACATGCTTCAAGAGGGTCACCATTGTTCCAGTTCCCAAGAAAGCTAAATTAACTGAGCGAAATGCCTAGCACTCACCTCCGTCATCATGAAGTGCTTTGAGAGACCAGTCAAGGATCATATCACCTCCACCCTACCTGACACCCTAGACCCACTACAATTTGCTTACCGCCGCAATAGGTCTACAGACGAGGCAATCGCAACCACACTGCACACTGTCCTAACCCATCTGGACAAGAGGAATACCTATGTGAGAATGCTATTCATCGACTACAGCTCAGCATTTAACACCATAGTACCCTCCAAACTCGTCATTAAGCTCAGGATCCTGGGTCTCAACCCCGCCCGGTCCTGGACTTCCTGACGGGCCGCCCCCTGGTGGTGAGGGTAGGAAACAACATCTCCACCCCGCTGATCCTCAACACTGGGGCCCCACAAGGGTGCGTTCTCAGCCCTCTCCTGTACTCCCTGTTCACCCATGACTGCGTGGCCATGCACGCATCCAACTCGATCATCAAGTTTGCAGACGACACTACAGTGGTAGGCTTGATTACCAACAACGACGAGACAGCCTACAGGGAGGAGGTGAGGGCCCTCGGAGTGTGGTGTCAGGAAAAAAAACTCACACTCAATGTCAACAAAACAAAGGAGATGATCGTGGACTTCAGGAAACAGCAGAGGGAGTACCCCCCTATTCACATCGACGGGACAGTAGTGGAGAAGGTGGAAAGTTTTAAGTTCCTTAGCGTACATATCACAACTGAAATGGTCCACCCACACAGACAGCGTGGTGAAATTCAGGAGGCTGAATACAGGAGGCTGAAGAAATTTGGCTTGTCACCAAAAACACTCACAAACTTTTACAGATGCACAATCGAGAGCATCCTGTCGGGCTGTATCACCGCCTGGTACGGCAACTGCTCCGCCCACAATCGTATGGCTCTCCAGAGGTTAGTGAGGTTTGCACAATGCATCACCGGGGGCAAACTACCTGCCCACCAGGACACCTACACCACCCGATGTCACAGGAAGGCCAAAAAGATCATCAAGGACAACAACCACCCGAGCCACTGCCTGTTCACCCCGTTATCATCCAGAAGGCGAGGTCAGTACAGGTGCATCAACGCTGGGACCGAGAGACTGAAAAACAGCTTCTATCTCATGGCCATCAGACTGTTAAACAGCCATCACTAACATTGAGTGGCTGCTGACAACATACTGACTCAAATCTCTAGTCACTTTAATAATGAAAAATTGGATGTAATAAATGTATCACTAGTCACTTTAAACTATGCCACTTTATATAATGTTTACATACCCTACAGTACTCATCTCATATGCACATACTGTACTCTATACCATCTTGCCTATGCCGTTCGGCCATCGCTCATCCATATATATCTTTATGTACATATTCTTATTCATTCCTTTACACTTGTGTGTATAAGGTAGTTGTTGTGAAATTGTTAGATTACTTGTTAGATATTACTGCATGGTTGGAACTAGAAGCACAAGCATTTCGCTACACTCGCATTAACATCTGCTAACCATGTGTATGTGACAAATATAATTTGATTTGATTTGAGAAAGATAGAGGGAGGTGAGAGATAGAGAAATATGGAGAGAAGTGAGAGAGAGAAATACAGATGGGGAGGAGAGAGAGAAAGATGGAGGGAGTACAGAGGGAGAAAGATGGAGGAAGGAGTGAGGGAGAAAGATAGAGGGAGGTGAGAGAAAGATAGAGGGAAGTGAGATAGAGAAAGATAGAGGGAGGAAAGAGAGAGAGAAAGATGGCGGGAGCAGAAAGAGAGAAAGATAGAGGGAGGAGAGAGAAAGATAAAGGGAGAAGAGAGAGAAAGATAGAGGGAGGAGAGAGAAAGATAGAGGGAGGTAAGTGAGAGAAAGATAGATAGATGGGACAGAGAGAGAGAAATATAGAGGGCAGAGAGAGAAAGATAGAGGGAGGTGAGAGAGAGAAAATAGAGGGAGGAGAGAGAGAGAGAAATATAGAGGGAGGAGAGCGAAAGAAAGAAAGAAAGATAGAGGGAGGTGAGAGAGAGAAAGATGGAGAGAGGGAGAAATATAGAGGGAGGTGAAAGAGAGAGGGAAGTAAGAGATAAAGATAGAGGGACGTTCGAGACAGAAAATAGAGGGAGGTAAAAGAGAGAACGATAGAGGGAGGTGAATGAGAGAAAGATGGAGGGAGGTCAGAGCGAGAGAAAGGTGGAGAGGGGGAGAGGGAGAAAGATGGAGGGAGGAGACAGGGAGAAAGATAGAGAGAGAAAGATTGGTGGAGGTGAGAGAGAGAAAGATAGATGGTACGGTGAAAGAGAAAGATGGAGGGAGGTGAGAGAGAGAGAGAAAGATAGAGGGAGGTGAGAGATAGTGAAGGATAGAGGGAGGTGAGAGATAGTGAATGATAGAGGGAGGTGAGAGAGAGAAAGATATATGGGGCAGAGAGAGAAAGAGATAGTGAGATAGAGGGAAGTGAGAGAGAGAAAGATGGAGGGAGGAGAGAGGGAGGAACATAGAGGGAGGTGAGATATAGAGAGAAAGATGGAGGGAGGTGAAAGAGAGAAAGAGAGAGGGAAGTAAGAGATAAAGATAGAGGGAGGTTCGAGAGAAAAAGATAGATTGGGCAGAGAGAGAGAAAGATAGAGGGAGGTTCGAGAGAAAAAGATAGATTGGGCAGAAAAAGATAGATTGGGCAGAGAGAGAGAAAGATAGAGGGAGGTTCGAGAGAAAAAGATAGATTGGGCAGAGAGAGAGAAAGATATAGATAGAGATAGATAGAGGGAGCTGAGAGAGCGGGAGAGATATATGGAGGTGGGAGAGAGAGAAAGGTTGAGGTAGGTGAGAGAGTGACGTAAGGGAGAGATAGGGAGATCATGTCAATGTTATTAAATGTCTGCTGTTTATTATTATAGTCAGACGGCAGCTGTGGTCTCGCTGCGATACCATGACCTTGCATGTGAATGAGCGAGGGAGTGAGAGATACATTGATGACAGAGAGATAGAAACAGAGGGAACACACAGCAGTGTGTGAGAGAGAGAACAAGGAGTGTGTCTCTTGTCTGTGACCCGTATCAGCCCACTGAAACCGAGGTCACAGTGGAATAATCCACACAGGGATGTTTACCATTGCCCTAATTGGAGGCGTGTGTGGTTGTGTGTTTGTGTTTGTGTGTGTATGTGTGTGTGTGTGTGTGTGTGTGTGTGTGTGTGTACATGCATGTTTGTGCATGCACTGCGTACATATGTGTGTCTGTGTTACTGTAGCTACAGTAAATGAATGCCACTCGTCTCTCTCAGGGTGACGTGAGCTTGGCACCTCGAGCTCTTCTTGTCTGTGTCAAGGCTCTGAGTGTTTCCGTCCTGTGATTGGTTCAGGTGCACTGGAACTATATATATATCAGAAAATGTGTGAATAGTGGACTTGCATTTTGTAAAGCTCTGATCTGAGATTATAACTCTCTCTTCCTCAGTCGCTCCAGAGATGCCAGAGGTCACTGGATCCAACCAGGCCATATCTGTTGGTGACTCCTCCACACAGGTTGGTTTCAACTATTTGTCCTGTAAACTTCCATTGTCCTTTAATGTTATTCCATTGTCCTCTAATGGTCTTCCATTGTCCTCTAATGTTCTTCCATTGTCTTCCAATGTTCTTCCATTGTCCTCCAATGTTCTTCCATTGTCCTCCAATGTTCTTCCATTGTCCTTTAATGTGCTTCCATTGTCCTCCAATGTTCTCCATTGTCTTCCAATGTTCTTCCATTGTCCTCTAATGGTCTTCCATTGTCTTCCAATGTTCTTCTATTGTCCTCCAATGTTCTCCATTGTCTTCCAATGTTCTTCCATTGTCTTCCAATGTTCTTCCATTGTCCTTTAATGTTCTTCCATTGTCCTCCAATGTTCTCCATTGTCTTCCAATGTTCTTCTATTGTCCTCCAATGTTCTCCATTGTCTTCCAATGTTCTTCCATTGTCCTCTAATGGTCTTCCATTGTCTTCCAATGTTCTTCTATTGTCCTCCAATGTTCTCCATTGTCCTCTAATGTTCTTCCATTGTCTTCCAATCAATGTTCTTCCATTGTCTTTCAATGTTCTTCCATTGTCTTCCAATCAATGTTCTTCCATTGTCCTCCAATGTTCTTCCATTGTCTTCCAATGTTCTTCCATTGTCTTCCAATGTTCTCCATTGTCTTCCAATGTACTTCCATTGTCCTCTAATGGTCTTCCATTGTCTTCCAATGTTCTTCCATTGTCCTCCAATGTTCTCCATTGTCCTCCAATGTTCTTCCATTGTCCTCCAATGTTCTCCATTGTCTTCCAATGTTCTTCCATTGTCTTCCAATGTTCTCCATTGTCCTCCAATGTTCTCCATTGTCCTCTAATGTTCTTCCATTGTCCTCCAATGTTCTTCCATTGTCCTCTAATGTTCTTCCATTGTCCTCCAATGTTCTTCCATTGTCCTCTAATGGTCTTCCATTGTCTTCCAATGTTCTTCCATTGTCCTCCAATGTTATTCCATTGTCCTCTAATGTTATTCCATTGTCCTCAAATGTTCTTCCATTGTCCTCCAATGTTCTTCCATTGTCCTCCAATGTTCTTCCATTGTCATCCAGTTGCTGAGTATCTTTCCCCTTCTCTCTCTGTGTGTGTGTATCAGGTGGGCCAGTGTGTGAGCCATAACGGTCACCCCCAGCCCAGGATCATCTGGTTCCAGGACTCCAAGCCTCTGCCTGAGGTCAAGGACAACAAAGAGAGTGAGTATACACTACTTCTACTTACTACTACTACTACTACTAGTAGTAGGTAAGAAACGCAACCCAAGCCAACGACAGTAATACAAACAATCCCGCACAAAACCTAGCGGGTAGTGAGAGATTAACTGATTAACTAAACTAGATACAGGTGAACACAAGACAGACAAAACCTAGCGGGTAGTGAGAGATTAACTGATTAACTAAACTAGATACAGGTGAACACAAGACAGACAAAACCTAGCGGGTAGTGAGAGATTAACTGATTAACTAAACTAGATACAGGTGAACACAAGACAGACAAAACCTAGCGGGTAGTGAGAGATTAACTGATTAACTAAACTAGATACAGGTGAACACAAGACAGACAAAACCTAGCGGGTAGTGAGAGATTAACTGATTAACTAAACTAGATACAGGTGAACACAAGACAGACAAAACCTAGCGGGTAGTGAGAGATTAACTGATTAACTAAACTAGATACAGGTGAACACAAGACAGACAAAACCTAGCGGGTAGTGAGAGATTAACTGATTAACTAAACTAGATACAGGTGAACACAAGACAGACAAAACCTAGCGGGTAGTGAGAGATTAACTGATTAACTAAACTAGATACAGGTGAACACAAGACAGACAAAACCTAGCGGGTAGTGAGAGATTAACTGATTAACTAAACTAGATACAGGTGAACACAAGACAGACAAAACCTAGCGGGTAGTGAGAGATTAACTGATTAACTAAACTAGATACAGGTGAACACAAGACAGACAAAACCTAGCGGGTAGTGAGAGATTAACTGATTAACTAAACTAGATACAGGTGAACACAAGACAGACAAAACCTAGCGGGTAGTGAGAGATTAACTGATTAACTAAACTAGATACAGGTGAACACAAGACAGACAAAACCTAGCGGGTAGTGAGAGATTAACTGATTAACTAAACTAGATACAGGTGAACACAAGACAGACAAAACCTAGCGGGTAGTGAGAGATTAACTGATTAACTAAACTAGATACAGGTGAACACAAGACAGACAAAACCTAGCGGGTAGTGAGAGATTAACTGATTAACTAAACTAGATACAGGTGAACACAAGACAGACAAAACCTAGCGGGTAGTGAGAGATTAACTGATTAACTAAACTAGATACAGGTGAACACAAGACAGACAAAACCTAGCGGGTAGTGAGAGATTAACTGATTAACTAAACTAGATACAGGTGAACACAAGACAGACAAATAGCGGGTAGTGAGAGATTAACTGATTAACTAAACTAGATACAGGTGAACACAAGACAGACAAAACCTAGCGGGTAGTGAGAGATTAACTGATTAACTAAACTAGATACAGGTGAACACAAGACAGACAAAACCTAGCGGGTAGTGAGAGATTAACTGATTAACTAAACTAGATACAGGTGAACACAAGACAGACAAAACCTAGCGGGTAGTGAGAGATTAACTGATTAACTAAACTAGATACAGGTGAACACAAGACAGACAAAACCTAGCGGGTAGTGAGAGATTAACTGATTAACTAAACTAGATACAGGTGAACACAAGACAGACAAAACCTAGCGGGTAGTGAGAGATTAACTGATTAACTAAACTAGATACAGGTGAACACAAGACAGACAAAACCTAGCGGGTAGTGAGAGATTAACTGATTAACTAAACTAGATACAGGTGAACACAAGACAGACAAAACCTAGCGGGTAGTGAGAGATTAACTGATTAACTAAACTAGATACAGGTGAACACAAGACAGACAAAACCTAGCGGGTAGTGAGAGATTAACTGATTAACTAAACTAGATACAGGTGAACACAAGACAGACAAAACCTAGCGGGTAGTGAGAGATTAACTGATTAACTAAACTAGATACAGGTAACACAAGACAGACAAAACCTAGCGGGTAGTGAGAGATTAACTGATTAACTAAACTAGATATAACAGACAGTGAACACAAGACAGACAAAACCTAGCGGGTAGTGAGAGATTAACTGATTAACTAAACTAGATACAGGTGAACACAAGACAGACAAAACCTAGCGGGTAGTGAGAGATTAACTGATTAACTAAACTAGATACAGGTGAACACAAGACAGACAAAACCTAGCGGGTAGTGAGAGATTAACTGATTAACTAAACTAGATACAGGTGAACACAAGACAGACAAAACCTAGCGGGTAGTGAGAGATTAACTGATTAACTAAACTAGATACAGGTGAACACAAGACAGACAAAACCTAGCGGGTAGTGAGAGATTAACTGATTAACTAAACTAGATACAGGTGAACACAAGACAGACAAAACCTAGCGGGTAGTGAGAGATTAACTGATTAACTAAACTAGATACAGGTGAACACAAGACAGACAAAACCTAGCGGGTAGTGAGAGATTAACTGATTAACTAAACTAGATACAGGTGAACACAAGACAGACAAAACCTAGCGGGTAGTGAGAGATTAACTGATTAACTAAACTAGATACAGGTGAACACAAGACAGACAAAACCTAGCGGGTAGTGAGAGATTAACTGATTAACTAAACTAGATACAGGTGAACACAAGACAGACAAAACCTAGCGGGTAGTGAGAGATTAACTGATTAACTAAACTAGATACAGGTGAACACAAGACAGACAAAACCTAGCGGGTAGTGAGAGATTAACTGATTAACTAAACTAGATACAGGTGAACACAAGACAGACAACCTAGCGGGTAGTGAGAGATTAACTGATTAACTAAACTAGATACAGGTGAACACAAGACAGACAAAACCTAGCGGGTAGTGAGAGATTAACTGATTAACTAAACTAGATACAGGTGAACACAAGACAGACAAAACCTAGCGGGTAGTGAGAGATTAACTGATTAACTAAACTAGATACAGGTGAACACAAGACAGACAAAACCTAGCGGGTAGTGAGAGATTAACTGATTAACTAAACTAGATACAGGTGAACACAAGACAGACAACCTAGCGGGTAGTGAGAGATTAACTGATTAACTAAACTAGATACAGGTGAACACAAGACAGACAAAACCTAGCGGGTAGTGAGAGATTAACTGATTAACTAAACTAGATACAGGTGAACACAAGACAGACAACCTAGCGGGTAGTGAGAGATTAACTGATTAACTAAACTAGATACAGGTGAACACAAGACAGACAAAACCTAGCGGGTAGTGAGAGATTAACTGATTAACTAAACTAGATACAGGTGAACACAAGACAGACAAAACCTAGCGGGTAGTGAGAGATTAACTGATTAACTAAACTAGATACAGGTGAACACAAGACAGACAAAACCTAGCGGGTAGTGAGAGATTAACTGATTAACTAAACTAGATACAGGTGAACACAAGACAGACAAAACCTAGCGGGTAGTGAGAGATTAACTGATTAACTAAACTAGATACAGGTGAACACAAGACAGACAAAACCTAGCGGGTAGTGAGAGATTAACTGATTAACTAAACTAGATACAGGTGAACACAAGACAGACAAACCTGAGTGAGAGATTAACTGATTAACTAAACTAGATACAGGTGAACACAAGACAGACAAAACCTAGCGGGTAGTGAGAGATTAACTGATTAACTAAACTAGATACAGGTGAACACAAGACAGACAAAACCTAGCGGGTAGTGAGAGATTAACTGATTAACTAAACTAGATACAGGTGAACACAAGACAGACAAAACCTAGCGGGTAGTGAGAGATTAACTGATTAACTAAACTAGATACAGGTGAACACAAGACAGACAAAACCTAGCGGGTAGTGAGAGATTAACTGATTAACTAAACTAGATACAGGTGAACACAAGACAGACAAAACCTAGCGGGTAGTGAGAGATTAACTGATTAACTAAACTAGATACAGGTGAACACAAGACAGACAAAACCTAGCGGGTAGTGAGAGATTAACTGATTAACTAAACTAGATACAGGTGAACACAAGACAGACAAAACCTAGCGGGTAGTGAGAGATTAACTGATTAACTAAACTAGATACAGGTGAACACAAGACAGACAAAACCTAGCGGGTAGTGAGAGATTAACTGATTAACTAAACTAGATACAGGTGAACACAAGACAGACAAAACCTAGCGGGTAGTGCGAGATTAACTGATTAACTAAACTAGATACAGGTGAACACAAGACAGACAAAACCTAGCGGGTAGTGCGAGATTAACTGATTAACTAAACTAGATACAGGTGAACACAAGACAGACAAAACCTAGCGGGTAGTGCGAGATTAACTGATTAACTAAACTAGATACAGGTGAACACAAGACAGACAAAACCAAACGAAAGAGGAAAAGGGATCAGTGGCAGCTAGTAGGCCGGCGGCAACATCCGCCGAGCGCCGCCCGAACAGGGAGAGGAGCCACCTTCGGTGGAAGTCGTGACAGTAGGCAAAAACTTAGTCAACTTAAAATGATGTGTTTTCTCAACTGGTGTGTTGATTCAACTAGAACTGGTTCTCTGTTCATCTTTACCTAAAAAGTACCAGTTACACACACCGTGCATTTAACATGTTTTCAACCTACATATTTGACACATGTTGTCATACATGATTACATTTGGTATGTTCATGTATACAGTAATTATTATTCAATTTCCTTACCTGGGATTTGACCTCACAACCTCTTGGTTCAGTTCATTCCGATCTTCCTGCTGCGCCACCATGTAAAACAAAACCCAGCTATGGGACATGTTACTTTTTAATAATTAGTTGAAACAACTCTTTTTTTGTGTGTGTCCGCTTCATATGTATATACTGTATTCTAGTCAAGGTCGTCCTATTTATCTATTGCTGTACACATACTATTCTACAATATGTATTCTACAGACACATTACATATTCTATCCATATGCTGTCCATCATTTCTATATATACCGTCATATATTCCATTCCCCTACTTTTGAAATAGTTGTTTATTGTTGTGTATTGTTAGATATTACTGCACTGTTGGAGCTATGAACACAAGCATTTCGCTACACCCACAAAAGCATCTTCTACAGTTGAAGTCATACACCTGAGCCAAATACATTTCAACTCAGTTTTTCACAATTCTTGACCTTTATTTCCTGTCTTAGGTCAGTTAGGATCACCACTTTATTTTAAGAATGTGACATGTCAGAATAATAGTAGAGAGAATGATTTATTTCAGCTTTTATTTCTTTCATCACATTCTCAGTGGGTCAGAAGTTTACATAGAATCAATTAGTATTTGGTAGCATTGCCTTTAAATTGTTTAACTTGGGTCAAACGTTTCGGGTAGCCTCCCACAAGATTCCCACAATAAGTTGGGTGAATGTTGGCCCATTCCTCCTGACAGAGCTGGTGTAACTAAGTCAGGTTTGTAGGCCTCCTTGCTTGCACACGCCTTTTCAGTTCTGCCCACAGATTTTCTATGGGATTGAGGTCAGGGCTTTGTGATGGCCACTCCAATACCTTGACTTTGTTGTCCTTAAGCCATTTTGCCACAACTTTGGAAGTATGCTTGAGGTCATTGTCCATTTGGAAGACCCATTTGCAACCAAACTTTAGCTTCCTGACTGATGTCTTGAGATGTTGCTACAATATATCCACATCACTTTCCGTCCTCATGATGCCATCTATTTTGTGAGGTGCACCAGTCCCTCCTGCAGCAAAGCACCCCCACAACATGATGCTGCCACCCCCGTGCTTCACGGTTGGGATGGTGTTCTTCGGCTTGCAAGCCTCCCCCTTTTTCCTCAAACATAACGATGGTCATTATGGCCAAACAGTTCTATTTTTGTTTCATCAGACCAGAGGACATTTCTCAGAAAAGTACGATCTTTGTCCCGATGTGCAGTTGCAAACCGTAGTCTGGAGGTTTTGGAGCAGTGGCTTCTTCCTTGCTGTGCGGCCTATCAGGTTATGTCGATTTCGGATAAAGATACTTTTGTTCCATGTTTCCTCCAGCATCGTCAAAAGATCCTTTGCTGTTGTTCTGGGATTGATTTGCACTTTTCTCACCAAAGTACGTTCATTTCTAGGAGACAGAACGCATCTCCTTCCTGAGCGGTATGATGGCTGCGTGGTCCCATGGTTTTTATACTTGCATACTATTGTTTGTACAGATGAACGTGGTACCTTCAGGCATTTGGAAATTTCTCTCAATAATGAACCAGACTTGTGGAAGTCTACCATTTTTTTCTGAGGTCTTGGCTGATTTCTTTTGATTTTCCCATGATGTCAAGCAAAGAGGCACTGAGTTTGAAGGTAGGCCTTGAAATACATCCACAGGTACACCTCCAATTGACTCAAATGATGTCAATTAGCCTATCAGAAGCTTCTAAAGCCATGACATCATTTTCTGGAATTCAAAACTGTTTAAAGGCAGAGTCAACTTAGTGTATGTAAACTTCTGACCCACTGGAATCGTGACACAGTGAATTATAAGTGAAATAATCTGTCTGTAAACAATTTTTGGAACAATTACTTGTGTCATGCACAAAGTAGATAACCAACTTTCAAAAACTATAATTAACAGGAAATGTGTGGTGTGGTTGAAAAACGAGTTTAAATGACTCCAACCTAAGTGCATGTAAACTTCCCACTTCAACTGTAATGTATGTGTGTGTGACACTTCAGAGGGAAGTTTATATACACTTAGGTTGGAGTCATTAGAGTCACAACTGCATATCCCGGGAATAAATTCTGTCTCATTCTAGTCAGCCCCTTCTGTTCTACCTCTCTCTCTCCCTCCAGAGGTGTACATGGTGCCGTCAGTGGTAAAGGAAGCATCAGGTCTGTTCACCATCACCAGCACCCTGATGATGCAGCCCCAGAAGGCTGACAAGGACAGCGTGTACCACTGCACCGTGGAGTACAGCATGCCCAACGACATGATCAAACAGATCGACTCTGACACCTTCTCCCTCACCCTCAACTGTGAGTGGCTGTCTGTCTGTATCTGTCTCCTCACTCTCTCTCATTCTTGCTCCCTCCTACTCTCACCTTTTCTGTCTCTCTGTCTGTCTGCCTTACTCTTTTCTGTCTCTCTGTCTGTCTGCCTTACTCTTTTCTGTCTCTCTGTCTGTCTGCCTTACTCTTTTCTGTCTCTCTGTCTGTCTGCCTTACTCTTTTCTGTCTCTCTGTCTGTCTGCCTTACTCTTTTCTGTCTCTCTGTCTGTCTGCCTTACTCTTTTCTGTCTCTCTGTCTGTCTGCCTTACTCTTTTCTGTCTCTCTGTCTGTCTGCCTTACTCTTTTCTGTCTCTCTGTCTGTCTGCCTTACTCTTTTCTGTCTCTCTGTCTGTCTGCCTTACTCTTTTCTTTCTCTCTGTGCTCTCTGTCCATCATCCACTTCTCATCATGTCATGTCAGAAACTGCAGTCCTGAGATCAGCCTGTCATTCATCACCCTTTTGAACTCTCCCTCTACCTCTCTCTCTCTCTCCCCCCTCCCTCCCTCCCTCCCTCCCTCCCTCCCTCCCTCCCTCCCTCACCCTCTCTCTCTATCTCCCTCTCCCTCCCTCCCCTCTACCTCTATTTCCCTCCCCCTCTCCCTCTCCCACGCCATCCCTTCCCCTCTCGCTCCCTCGCTCTTATCCAGATCCCTCTGAGACAGCGACCTTTGTCCTGTCGAACACTGAGCCAATCAGAGAGGGTGACGAGGTGAAGATGATGTGTGAGACAGATGGAAACCCTCAGCCTGAGTTTGATTTCTCCAAGGATGTAAGGACCAGCACACATGTACTGCATTTCAGACTATACAGCAGTGCAGCTATACACAAACCCTACAGTACTGCCATAGTACAACCTGTTCATCTCTTAAATCATTGAATAATCTCTCTCTCTCTTTCAATCCCCCCTCTCTCCACTCGCTCCCTCTTTCTTGCTCTCTCTCATGCTCAGGGGATAAACATTAAGGAAGGAGTTGCAGGCGGACTTTTGACTCTGAAGTCCGTCAAGCGTTCGGATGCTGGGGTGTACAGGTGTATGGCCACCGACTTTGATAACCTGGATGCTGATCTTAATGGAGAAGTCACCCTCTCTGTCCACTGTGAGTATCCATCCATCCTCCTGTCTCCCCTGAGGTGGTACGCTTTTGATCCCAGAACATAATCCATTTGACATGATTCTCTCTCTCTTCACCACCCTCTTTATATCTCCCTCCTCCCCCTCTTTCTTTGTATCCCTCTTTTCTCTGCCTCTCAGACATTGACCCAATGAGTGTGAGGCCTGCTGGTCCATTGTCGACAATGACGGGAGACATGGTGGAGCTGCAGTGTAAGACCAAGGCCTCAGACTCACATACCGTCCAGTGGAAGAAGGCAAGTCCAGTCCACCTCTCCCTGTGTTGCTACCAGTCCACCTCTCCCTGCTTCCTCCCTGTGTTGCTACCAGTCCACCTCTCCCTGCTTCCTCCCTGTGTTGCTACCAGTCCACCTCTCCCTGCTTCCTCCCTGTGTTGCTACCAGTCCACCTCTCCCTGCTTCCTCCCTGTGTTGCTACCAGTCCACCTCTCCCTGCTTCCTCCCTGTGTTGCTACCAGTCCACCTCTCCCTGTGTTGCTACCAGTCCACCTCTCCCTGTGTTGCTACCAGTCCACCTCTCCCTGTGTTGCTACCAGTCCACCTCTCCCTGTGTTGCTACCAGTCCACCTCTCCCTGCTTCCTCCCTGTGTTGCTACCAGTCCACCTCTCCCTGCTTCCTCCGTGTGTTGCTACCAGTCCACCTCTCCCTGCTTCCTCCCTGTGTTACTACCAGTCCACCTCTCCCTGCTTCCTCCCTGTGTTACTACCAGTCCACCTCTCCCTGCTTCCTCCCTGTGTTACTACCAGTCCACATCTCCCTGTGTTGCTACCAGTCCACCTCTCCCTGCTTCCTCCCTGTGTTGCTACCAGTCCACCTCTCCCTGCTTCCTCCCTGTGTTGCTACCAGTCGACCTCTCCCTGCTTCCTCCCTGTGTTACTACCAGTCCACCTCTCCCTGCTTCCTCCCTGTGTTACTACCAGTCCACCTCTCCCTGTGTTGCTACCAGTCCACCTCTCCCTGCTTCCTCCCTGTGTTACTACCAGTCCACCTCTCCCTGTGTTGCTACCAGTCCACCTCTCCCTGCTTCCTCCCTGTGTTGCTACCAGTCCACCTCTCCCTGTGTTGCTACCAGTCCACCTCTCCCTGCTTCCTCCCTGTGTTACTACCAGTCCACCTCTCCCTGTGTTACTACCAGTCCACCTCTCCCTGCTTCCTCCCTGTGTTACTACCAGTCCACCTCTCCCTGCTTCCTCCCTGTGTTACTTCCAGTCCACCTCTCCCTGTGTTACTACCAGTCCATCTCTCCCTGTGTTACTACCAGTCCACCTCTCCCTGCTTCCTCCCTGTGTTGCTACCAGTCCACCTCTCCCTGCTTCCTCCCTGTGTTACTACCAGTCCACCTCTCCCTGCTTCCTCCCTGTGTTACTACCAGTCCATCTCTCCCTGTTGTGAACTTGTTACTGGTTAAGGAATGTGGTTGTACTGAGCAGGACTGAGTTTTTGTGAGAACCCAGAGAGGGCATGGAAGAACAAGAGATAAAGAATTTGAGTATGTGTGTGTCCAACTGTCCCCTAACCTCATACCTGTGTGTGTTCAACAGGGCTCCACGGTGCTGTCCCAGACTGGTGTCTTGTCTCTGAAGTCGGTGACATTCGCTGAAGCTGGCGAGTACTCCTGTGTGGGTGCAGTGCCCTCTGTGCTTGGGCTCACCGCCAAGGCCAGCGTCAATCTCACCGTCTCAGGTACACAGAAGCACACACACACACACACACACACACACACACACACACACACACACACACACACACACACACACACACACACACAACCATGTGTTAGTGACCCTGTGGTGGTCCTGAGATTTTTCAGATAGGACTACAGGGCTTGTTAATGTATAAATAGATCATAAGACTCAGATGGAGTAAAGGAAGTGGTGATGGTCAGTATATCATAAGACTCAGATGGAGTAAAGGAAGTTGTGATGGTACAGTATATCATAAGACTCAGATGGAGTAAAGGAAGTTGTGATGGTACAGTATATCATAAGACTCGGATGGAGTAAAGGAAGTGGTGATGGTACAGTATATCATAAGACTCAGATGGAGTAAAGGAAGTGGTGATGGTACAGTATATCATAAGACTCAGATGGAGTAAAGGAAGTGGTGATGGTACAGTATATCATAAGACTCAGATGGAGTAAAGGAAGTGGTGATGGTACAGTATATCTCTTCCTGTGGTGGATTTGAATGATAATTTTATTTCCTGACATTCTCTCTCCCACTTTTTTTCCTATCTATATCTCTCTGCACCTCCCTACCCTCCTCCATCACCGTCTCTACCTCTCGTCCTCCTCCCTCTCTCTTCTCTCACTTTACCTCTACCTCTCTCCCACCCCCTCCCTCTCTCTCTACCACTCTCCCTCCTCCATCACCCCTCTCTACCTCTCGTCCCCCTCCCTCTCTCTCTACCACTCTCCCTCCTCCATCTCCCCTCCCCCTCTACCTCTACTACTCTCCCTTCCTGTGTCTTTACCTCTCTCTCTCCCTCCCTCTCTCTCTCTCCTCTCTCCCTCCCTCTCTCTAGGTAAACCTGAGATTGACGCAGCTGTTGATGGAATGGTGGAGAAGGAGGGAGACATGGTGACTCTGTCCTGCTCTGCTCACGGACACCCTGCCCCACAGTTCACCTGGACTCCCTCAGGAAAGGAAGTGAGTTTGTGTGTGTGTGCGCGCATGTGTGCATTGTGTGCGTTGACAAATCTTTGTGAAGTTATGTTATGAGCCCTTAGAACAACTCCTCTAATTAATTGTCATCTCTTAACCCATCTTTCTCACCCCCCCCCCCCCTCTCGCCCCTCCTCTCCCAGTCGGTGTCGGTGAAGGGTAACAAGGTGGTCAGTATGGTCATGCTGGAGGCCAGTGCTGCGGTCCTGATGGACGGGGTCACCTGCGAGGCCAGTAACGACCACGGTGCAGCCTCCCAGGCATTCAAAGTCACCACCAAACAAGGTCAGTGCGGCCCTCCACTTCTCTTAACGTTCTTATCGCTCTCTCTCTCTCAATCTCTCTCTCTGTCTCTCTCTCTCAATCTCTCTCTCTGTCTCTCTCTCTCTCTCTCAATCTCTCTCTCTGTCTCTCTCTCTCTCTCTCTCAATCTCTCTCTCTGTCTCTCTCTCTCTCTCTCAATCTCTCTCTGTCCCTCTCTCTCTCTCTCTCTCTCTCTCTCTCAATCTCTCTCTCTGTCTTTCTCTCTCTCTCTCTCTCAATCTCTCTCTCTGTCTCTGTCTCTCTCTCTCTCTCTCTCTCTCTCTCTCTCTCTCTCTCTCTCTCTCTCTCGTTCTCTGTCCCTCTCCTCCATTGTGGTGTAACAGTAAACTGTAGTCTAACCCGGTTCCTCTCCTCTCCCTGCAGCCGTCGATCCCAACGCAGCCAATGATACAGGCAGAGGTAGACACTTATCCGTCTTCTTCCTCCTCCTTTCCTCCCTGCTGTCGGGACTCTGTGTTGTAAATAGCCTGTAGTACTTCACCCTTCCTCCAAGCACTCTACTGTACTGTACATTGTATATTTCTCTATTACTACTGAACACTGTGGATATTGTATATTGTGTTTTGTTTGTCATCTTTGTATGATGTCTGTCCTATACATCTTTGTATGATGTCTGTCCTATACATCTTTGTATGATGTCTGTCCTATATTCTGTGGATGCTGCGACTTTTCCCTCCCCTGGGGGGGTAATAAAGGATGATATTCTATTCTATCCTCTTCCACTCTCTTCTTTTCTGTCCTCAGCGTGTCTTTGTCACTTCTTTTTCCCACTGCGTTCTTCTCTTTCACTCTTTTTCCTCCCTGTGCTGTGCTTTTCAGTTGCTGTGGGCTTGTGAGTAGTTGTAACTAGAGTATGTGTTGTGGTGTCTGTGTTTGTACACTAGTATGTGTGTTGTTGGTGGTTAGTGGGTGCACATAGTGGTGCGGTGTGTGTTGTTGCTTTGCTATGCAGTGGGTCTGAGGAACTGCCTTTCTTTCAAAATGCTGCTCAAAGGGAACCATGTGCTTAAAACAGGTCTGTACAAATACCTCTGTGTGTATGTGTGTTACATTGTGTGTATGCGATACAGAGAGAGAGAAGGTGTGTGTGTGTGTGTGTGTGTGTGTGTGTGTGTGTGTGTGTGCGTGCGTGTGTGTGTGCGTGCGTGCGTGTGTGCGAGTGTGTGCGTGTAGGCCCCCCTCTTAGCCCCACCACACTATTGTCATCTCAATCTCAAAGCTGAACAAACCTCCCCGTCCCCTTTACTCATCTCCCCTCCACCCATCCAATGTTCTCCTCCCAACACCACCCATCCCATTTCTGCCCCTCTACTCCCTCACCTCTTCCATTAACCACCCCTACCCCGCCACCCCCTCCCCTCTCCTGCCTCCATCGTTGTCCCTCCCTCTTCAACCCTTCTCCCCCTTATCCCTCCTCACCTCCCACCCCCTCCTCCCTACCTCTTTCTCCTCTCACCTCACCCCATCCATCCCCTCTAACTTCACTTTCCATCCAACCTCTCCCTTCTCCACCTCTCCCCCCATGCCTTCATCTCTCCCTCCATCTCTCCATGCCTCTAGCTGATAAGCAGCAGGGTGGCTCCAGTGGCGTGGTGATAACCGTGGTGGTGTGTGTCCTAATGCTGCTGCTTCTGGTGGCACTCCTCTACTTCCTCAACAAGAAGGGCAAGCTGCCCTGCAGCAAGAAGGACAATAAGGAAGTGTGAGTAACAGGAGGGAGGTTAGGGTGGAGGAGAGGAGAGGAGGGGAGGGAGGGAGAGCTGAGGAGAGGAGAGGAGGGGAGGGAGGAGGGGTGTTGAAACTGTTTCTAAAGAAAGGCATTGTGATCATTGGAGTACAGACTATCTGTTCTCTTTACTGTACTTTACCTCCCTCTGCTAACCCTCTACCGTTTCTCTCTCCCTCTGCTAACCCTCTACCGTTTCTCTCTCCCTCTGCTAACCCTCTTCCTTTTCTCTCTCTGTCTGTCCATGTTCTCTCCCTCTGCTAACCCTCTACCATTTCTCTCTCCCTCTGCTAACCCTCTACCATTTCTCTCTCCCTCTGCTAACCCTCTACCGTTTCTCTCTCCCTCTGCTAACCCTCTACCATTTCTCTCTCCCTCTGCTAACCCTCTACCGTTTCTCTCTCCCTCTGCTAACCCTCTACCATTTCTCTCTCCCTCTGCTAACCCTCTACCGTTTCTCTCTCCCTCTGCTAACCCTCTACCGTTTCTCTCTCCCTCTGCTAACCATCTACTGTTTCTCTCTCCCTCTGCTAACCCTCTACCGTTTCTCTCTCCCTCTGCTAACCATCTACCGTTTCTCTCTCCCTCTGCTAACCCTCTACCGTTTCTCTCTCCCTCTGCTAACCCTCTACCGTTTCTCTCTCCCTCTGCTAACCCTCTACCGTTTCTCTCTCCCTCTGCTAACCCTCTACCGTTTCTCTCTCCCTCTGCTAACCCTCTACCGTTTCTCTCTCCCTCTGCTAACCCTCTACCGTTTCTCTCTCCCTCTGCTAACCCTCTACCGTTTCTCTCTCCCTCTGCTAACCCTCTACCGTTTCTCTCTCCCTCTGCTAACCCTCTTCCTTTTCTCTCTCTGTCTGTCCATGTTCTCTCCCTCTCTCTCTCTCCCTCTGCTAACCCTCTTCCTTTTCTCTCTCTGTCTGTCCATGTTCTCTCCCTCTCTCTCTCTCCCTCTGCTAACCCTCTTCCTTTTCTCTCTCTGTCTGTCCATGTTCTCTCCTTCTATCAACCTATCTCTCTCTCCCTCTCTCTCTATACTACCTCTCTCCCTCTCTCTCTATGCTATCCCTCTCTCTCTCTGCCTCTTCTGTGTGTCTCTCCTGCAGGGAAAGTGGGAATGTGAATAATGACATTGTGGTGGAGATGAAGACAGAAAAGGCCAATGAAGAAGCTGGCCTCCTGAACAAGCCAGCAGCACAGCAGGTCAGAGGGCAGGGGTCACTGGTGGGACGGTAGTGGTAGGAGAAGGGGCGATTGGTTTAAATGTTTATATGCACAGTTCTTACATCAGAATAGGGTGATTCCCTTCTAAACTAGAACAAAACCATTTCCACAAAATTACATCCATAGAAGTGTCCTTAGGAGGAAGGATTGCTGACATGTTTTTGACATTTGTATCTTAATGCACAATTGAGACATAACTAATTGAAGTTGGAATACTTGTGACATTTTGACCTTACCCAGGCCTCCTTTAAGACTCCATGATGTTTTATCTGTAGGTGCTACAAAGCAAAAGTTGGTGTTGTTAGGTTCTAATTCTCAGAGTAAATAACTCAACGGACAATAGATAAGCTTAGTTTAATTCTTCACAAAGGGTCCATACAGCTGGATTCAGACATCTCTCTTTCTAGCTCCGCTTCCTCTGTCATGGTGTCTTCAAGCTCACCCATTATGCCGCTGGACCTCACTTCTCGTGAGAACAATGCACCCACCGAGGAGAGACATGACGATCTTTACCGCTACATGTGCTGTAAGGAGTACTGTGCGTAGACCAGACCAACACTGTCCCAACACCCCTGCCTGGTGTATCTTGATGTACACTCAATCTCCAGAATTCAGCCCGTGCCCTTGGTTATCTCCTGCTTCTCATGTGCTGCTTTCTCCTGAGGATATACACACTGCAACACATTGGTTATTTCCTGACAACATAGACTCCCCCTTATGGCAAGATCACTAATTTGTGCCATTTGAATAATAGCCCCCGGTACGCCCATCAGTCTCCCAGTTACCAGCTACCCAGCCATTTGGCATGAGTCCTCATAAACTGATATCCCAACAATGCTACTAAAGTAACCCCTGCTACTACTAACATGGCCCATGACTATAGCCTCCTTCAATTACTGTCCCTACAGCGACTGCCGTGAGAATAACTACTGCATGTAATCTGTCAAGTGTTCGCCGGCTGTTAGAAATTGGGAAAGAGATTATATCCAACCTAACAAAACTGAATCACGTGTTTCCTGAAAGTTTACCTTATTGTCTGAAATGCCACCACTATCTTTTCTACTCTCACCATGATCTGGGTATGTGTAATGTTTAGCTGTAGTTTAACCTCATAATAGTCCCTGTATTGTGCACAGTTAGCTGTCCTCCCTCTCCTATGAGCCATCTCCTGTAACAATATACATAGTCTCTGGGAATAATACCCCTCTATCACCACAACCTTAATTTATGAGCCCCCACAGATCTCCACCGCAGCAGTCACATCCCACTTAACAGCCCTATGTAATCATTCTGTCTCAAACACACCTCATGTGTACCTCGCCTCCTCCTACAGATACATTTGTACATATATCATTCCATCTAACCCATAACACACTAGTCACTACTCCTAATGCACTTCTACAGTAATAGACGTACTAAAACATTCTCAAATCAATTAGTCAATATACATCAGTCCCTCTGGAACAATGATCACTCTTATGGTTCCTGAAACCTAAAAACATATTGACTTGCAAAGGAAAGAGTGAAAAGGTACACGTTTAATAACTTCACACCACCTTTGATGCGACTAAAACTCCATTACGTTCTATACCCATGTGATGCTGGTCTCAATGCCATCTCCTTCATTTTCATCCTTGTGTGTTATCGCAAAACAGACTGAGCCTTGTATGCAATTAATTGTATCGTATCATCCAGCCATCTCTATGTATTGATGTGATTTAACATTAAAGTGTTGATGACATGGTAAAACAAAAAGAGAACCAAATAAAACTTAATGGTTGACTCAAACTATCAACCAGTGAGTTCTCTAACAACCTCCCTGTCAGAGGACACTTAGAAATTAGGTTTCTGCAGCCTCCCTCGGCCTAATAAATTTGAGCAGTGCCCTCCCCCCTCACCGTTCGAAAGCAACTCTCTCTCGATGTATCCGAATCATAACTACATTTTATAAATGATCCAACCCAAATTCAGAATGACAGCCCTTAGTGCTTACTTTGAGTCTAGTACTTGAATTCCAGCTTCTTAACTTAGCACACATCATCCCTGTTAGAATGTACATTTATGAACAGAACCTTTTATCGCCGGTAATAACTCTTCTCATTACAGCCCCCCTTTGTCCCTATCTTCCTGTCACAAGTGGCCTGGTAATGAAAGATCAGTATCTCAATGCATCCTTAGTCTAAATTGTTTGCAGTGTGTAGTAACTGTGCAGTAACTGTAACTGTCATCCCTATTTAACATTTGTATATTCACTCAAAGACTAGGACCCCAGAGAACTGGTCATTTTCCCTTCGAACCCATGATTCACAGCGTGTTTTAAAAAAAACATGTTAAATAAAAATTAAACACATTCAAATAACCAATAAACTTATCTCATGGTAAAATAGAGTAGAAACGGGTATTTCTCATTCATTTTATAATTAAATCCCAAGTGTCTATCATTTCTAGTGAGATTGATCAGGTCTCACCAAAAAGTCAGGATGCAGGGCATTCGACACCATTAAAATATTTCCTCTCTCCTCCCGGGTGGCGCAGTGGTTAAGGGCGCTGTACTGCAGCGCCAGCTGTGCCATCAGAGTCCCTGGGTTCGCGCCCAGGCTCTGTCGTAACCGGCCGCGACCGGGAGGTCCGTGGGGCGACGCACAATTGGCCTGGCGTCGCCCGGGTTAGGGAGGGCTTGGTTGGTAGGGGTGTCCTTGTCTCATCGCGCACCAGCGACTCCTGTGGCGGGCTGGGCGCAGTGTGCGCTAGCCAAGGTGGCCAGGTGCACGGTGTTTTCCTCCGGCGCATTGGTGCGGCTGGCTTCCGGGTTGGATGCACGCTGTGTTAAGAAGCAGTGCGGCTTGGTTGGGTTGTGTATCGGAGGACGCATGACTTTCAACCTTCGTCTCTCCCGAGCCCGTACGGGAGTTGTAGCGATGAGACAAGATAGTAGCTACTACAACAATTGGATACCACGAAATTGGGGAGAAAAAAGGGGTAAAAAAACATTTTTAAAAATTAAAAAAATTATAATAATATATTTCCTCTCCCTTTTCTTTCCCTGTCCTTCCGAAACCATTTCAAAACCTTCCAAACATTTCCATCCTTCTGCATACCCAATTTAAAACTGAAGTGAAAAGACCCCATCCAAAATAAATCCCACAGTATCGATACCACTAAAGCATATTCGTCACCAGTAAATTGTGTGTGCGTGTGGTGAACCGTAGGTCAAAAACACACATGAACAGGTCTCACTTATTATCTGGAACTCTGTTTATGGCCTAATCCAGATACTTTTATACTTAAAACTGCCAAATATCACTAACTGCTATCCCCATTACCACAATCTCCGGGGACATTTCTAAGAGAGATAATGAAACCCCCTCTTTTGGAAAAGAAAGTGAACATTTTGTTAACATTCACTATGCTACATTTTAATCAGCAATCCAAAAGTATTAATTATAAACCAAACATGATAATTGTAAATTTCCTGTCCTTACTCCAATCATTAAATGTTTGTTTCAGTCCACCAACGTTTATGTATCTTTTATTTAGCATGTACTATTCTCCATAACAACCGCACCACAATGTTCAGGAACCAACAAAAAAAATGAAAAGTTCATTTTAGGTTTAGTAACCCCGTTGCTAATTCCTTGTGACCCCTCCACCCTTTCGTCCATTCTAGAAATCTATTTCAGAATAAGACGACATAAAATGTCTCATGAGGTAAAAAAAAAAAAACAAGGCTTTCTGAGTTTGCAAGGAGCATTTGGCCAGATCATTTAAATTTGTTACCTTTAGAATCCATTCCCCTGGCATTTTGCATTTTGATTCTTCAACATACGTTTTCTTGTGGCAGATTTTGCCAATTTATCATCATAAGTGATATTTGATCCCTGGCCTCTACTAAAAAGTTAGGTAAGACGTGATCTCATACGTCTTCCTTCACATAGAAACTGTAATCTCTATGATCCACTATCGATCAAACTGAAAAATGCAAATACTTGCATAGCGGCATTCCCTCCGAATGCATAGCGGCATTCCCTCCGAATGCATAGCGGCATTCCCTCCGAATGCATAGCGGCATTCCCTCCGAATGCATAGCGGCATTCCCTCCGGATGCATAGCGGCATTCCCTCCGGATGCATAGCGGCATTCCCTCCGGATGCATAGCGGCATTCCCTCCGGATGCATAGCGGCATTCCCTCCGGATGCATAGCGGCATTCCCTCCGGATGCATAGCGGCATTCCCTCCGAATGTGGCAGGTTCCATTCCAGTCTGATAGTCCCACATCTAAAACAGGGAGCTTTCTCCTTACATTTTGATGTTTTTTCGCTACCTTTCTTTTATTTACCTTGGCCATTGAAACAATAGCTAGTGACTTCCCTGTGGCCCTATTACCCCGCGGATGTTTGCGAAGTGAGCGAAGTTATATTCAATTCTCAAAACATCCTGCTCTATTTCATCCACTCCCCTCGCAATTACCGTTTTGATCACAGGTTTGAACCTGCCATCAAAGCAGAAGTGCAAATTCTATCTATTCACTCCCGTACCCAGTCTTTCTGTGGCTGAGTACTTCTACTAATTCTGGGTTTATCGGTTTGTATTTTTTGTTGATAGAATGCTGACATCAAGACGCTGGTATATTAAGCTTTTGAGTCTGGTTTTATGTCTTTTTGCCAAGTCATAATTGCTTCCCTGAATTCTTTATTTGATTTGAATTCTCCGTCAGCAGAGTAATGTTACCCAACTTTATCCAGTTTGCAAAATCTTTCCTATATTCAAGCCGAATTGGTAGAATGCTCGTTATCTTGAAATTTTACCCTCCCCTGGAACTATCCTGCTCGGGACTTATGAGACTTACCCTAAACTTTATTGTACTAGCATATACCACAAAGCTACGACTAGTCGTTACACAATGGGCCTACCGAATTAAACTCATGCTCTCCAGGTCCGTATCCTATAATTGTTCAGCCTACGATTCTCATCTCTCCAAGATGTCAAAATGAGTGGAAACAGGTGTAGGAACTGTGCCTACCTTATTTGTTGCCAGCTCCTGCTCCACTGATCTGTACTCTTTGGTTTGACTACAAATCGTGGTGAATCCTGCCGACAATGCCAACTGTTAGGTTTTAATTCTCAGAGTAAATAACTCAACGGACACTAGATAAGCTTAACCTGTTGCGACGAGCCATCCCGGATCCGGGATCGTGAATACAGCCTCAAGCTCATTACCATAACGCAACGTTAACTATTCATGAAAATCGCAAATGAAATTAAATCAATATGCTAGCTCTCAAGCTTAGATTTTTGTTAACAACACTGTCATCTCAGATTTTCAAAATATGCTTCTCAACCATTGCAAAACAAGCATTTGTGTAACACTATTGATAGCTAGCGTAGCATTTAGCATAGCATTTAGCGTTAGCATTCAGCAGGCAACATTTTCACAAAAACCAGAAAAACATTAAAATAAAATAATTTACCTTTGAAGAACTTCAGCTGTTTTTAATGAGGAGACTCTCAGTTAGATAGCAAATGTTCAGTTTTTACAAAAATATTATTTGTTTAGGACAAATCGCTCCGTTTTCTGCGTCACGTTTAGCTACGAAAGAAACCTGTATCCAGGATTGTGTAAATCTATCCGCAAGCTCATTAGCATAACGCAACGTTAACTATTCATGAAAATCGCAAATGAAATGAAATAAATCTATTTGCTCTCAAGCTTAGCCTTTTGTTAACAACACTGTCATGTCAGATTTTCAAAAATATGCTTCTCAACCATTGCAAAACAAGCATTTGTGTAACACTATTGATAGCCTAGCATAGTATTATGCCTGACATGCCTGACATTCAGCAAGCAACATTTTCACAAAAACCAGAAAAACATTCAAATAAAATAATTTACCTTTGAAGAACTTTGAAGAACTTCAGATGTTTTCAATGAGGAGACTCTCAGTTAGATTGCAAATGTTCAGTTTTTACAAAAAGATTATTTGTGTTGACAAATCGCTCCATTTTCTCCATCACGTTTGGGTAAGAAAAAAAACGAAAATTAAGTCATTAAAACGCAAACTTTTTTCCAAATTAACTCCATAATATCGACAGAAACATGGCAAACCGATGTTTAGAATGAATCCTCAAGGTATTTTTCACATATCTATCGACGATAAATCCATCGTGGCAGTTGACTTTCTCTTCTGAAGAAATGGAACGCACATGGACCTAGAGATTACGCAATAATTTCAACACAGGACACCGGGCGGACACCTGGTAAATATAGTCTCTTATGGTCAATCTTCCAATGATATGCCTACAAATACGTCACAATGCTGCAGACATCTTGGACGAACGGCAGAGAGCTCAAGTTCATTCATGGCACGTTCACAGCCATATAAGGAGACGTTGGGAAACAGAGCCTCAAAAATTCTGCTCATTTCCTGTTTGAGGTTTCATCTTGGTTTCGCCTGTAGCATGAGTTCTGTGGCACTCACAGATCATATCTTTGCCGTTTTGAAAACGTCAGAGTGTTTTCTTTTCAAAGCTGCCAATTATATGCATAGTCGAGCATCTTTTCGTGACAAAATATTGCGCTTAAAACGGGCACGTTTTTTTATCCAATAATGACATAACGCCCCCATAGGTTGAAGAGGTTAAACAAGTTTAATTCTTACCGAAGGGTTGATAGAGCTGCATTCAGACATCACATGTTTTCACCATCACAAGTATATATACTCCAATTTAGACTCTCCTCCTTCTCTCCAATCCTTACATCTTTTATGGTTTGACAGGAAGAGGGTAATAGGGTAATAAACCATAACTTCGCTCTTCAAGGGATCTGACCTGACCTCAACCCCTCATTTGCCTAATCCACAGATGTCCATCCGTTTCCCCTACAGCAATACTGTGACTTCCTCCCTTCCACTCTGGCTCCTACAGATAACCATTAACTTCTGATGTAAAAAACATTCTCTTTCACCCCTCATATACTATACTTCTGAGTGCAACAATGTTCCAAGTCTAACCCAGAATCTAACAGTGTCATATAAAGCTTTACCGCTTGCTCTGTAATATGAGTAGTATTCTTATTTCAATAGCAATTTTCTTACATTCATTTATTTATATACAAAAATATGAACATGGATATTGAAATATACAAATATCACAACTCTAAAAGTAGCAGAGATCCCACTCTAGAACTTTAATA
Organism: Oncorhynchus nerka; assembly: GCF_034236695.1. Classification (NCBI taxonomy): domain Eukaryota; kingdom Metazoa; phylum Chordata; class Actinopteri; order Salmoniformes; family Salmonidae; genus Oncorhynchus; species Oncorhynchus nerka. The sequence goes on along the minus strand of NC_088398.1, from coordinate 8,658,030 downwards.
TGCTGTAGATTCTATTATGTTCAACGATATATTGAACAATGTGCCAAATCTAAAAAAAAATAATAATCTTTTCCATAGTCATGTTTGTATTTTTCAATATTCATACATTTTTGTAAGAAATGTGTTATTAAAATCAAATGGCTCTTTGTAATACAGAGCAAGCGGTAAAGCTTTATATGACACCAACTTGAGCTTTTTACACCTACAAATGAAACATTATGGAGTCTTAAAGGAGGCCTTGGTAAGGCCAAAATGCTTTCAGATACAAATGTCAAATATATGTCAACAATCATTCCTCCAAATGAACCTTCTATGGATTAAATGTTGTGCAATTTTTGTTTTGTTCTAGTTTCATGAGTAATCAATCACCCAATAGCTATTCATGAGGAGAGGAGATCAGGAAACCAAAGCATTGGCCTAGAATAGCATCTGGGTTTGGCTGGAATCATTGTCATCAGTGTCATCATGAATATGACCTCAGTTATAGACAATCATTTTTCATAGGAATAACCAATATAAAAATGAACTGCTCAATGACTTATATCAGGATTCCCCAACTGGCGGCCGCAGGTGGTTTCTGAGCAAAAAATAATAGATATATACAGTACCAGTCAAAAGTTTGGACACACCTACTCATTCAAGGGTTTTTCTTTATTTCTACTATTTTCTACATTTGAGAATAATAGTGAAGACATCAAAACTATGAAATAACAAATATGGAATCATGTAGTAACCAAAAAAGTGATAAACAAATCAAAATATATTTTAGATTCTTCATTGTACCCACCCTTTGCCTTGATGACAGCTTTGCACACTCTTGACATTCTCTCAACCAACTTCATGAGGTGGTCACCTGGAATGACTTTCAATTAACAGGTGTGCCTTGTTAAAAGTACATTTTGGAATTTCTTTCCTTCTTAATGCATTTGAGCCAATTAGTTGTGTTGTGATAAAGTTGGGGTGGTATACAGAAGATAGCCCGATTTGGTAAAATACCAAGTCCATATTATGGCAAGAACAGCTCAAATAAGCCCATTAAGACATGAAGGAAAATTACATTTTGATTTGTTTAACACTTTTTTAGTTACTACATGATTCCATAAGTGTTATTTCATAGATTTGACGTCTTCACTGTTATTCTACAATGTAGAAAATAGTAAAAATAAAGAAAAACCCTGGAATGAGTAGCTGTGTCCAAACTTCTAACTGGTACTGTATATATATTTTATTTTTGCGGGGGACAATAAAAGACTGGAAAAACACCAGGAAATCAGCTCCAAGTGATTTTTTTATAAAGACATCTGTTCCCAAGTATTCCCCATGAATAATAGAGAGACACGTGATCCTATACAAATGGTTTGAAATGATGATGTTTTAGTCAAACATTATATCTGTTTGGGCTTCTTGAGGTCAATATGCAGTCTTCAAATGATTTGTAATTACGTTTCGGCCCCCCGACCATCCGCTCAATATAAAATTGGCCCGCGGTTGAATCTAGTTGATGATTCCTGACTTGTATAATATCACATGATGTTGTATTGACTCACAGGATTTACTGGTGCTTTGTGTTGTCTTCCACAGTGAGGAACAGAGGAGAATATGACACAAGAAGACAGAAAGAGAGGGATGAAGGGATGGATGAAAAACGACAGCAGGGCTTGTTTTACTTTTTATAGAGGGAGCAATCGGACTGAGGGAGAAAATACGGTAGAATGGGATGGTGTTTTTGTAGGGATGGGGGTAACCATGGGGGTAACCATGGGGGGGGGATTTTAACATGAGACCTAATACATCACTGAACATCAACTGACTTCATCATGACATTATCAGAGCATAATCCCTGTCCACCAATCACAACTCTTGGTTGACTCCCATGCAGAATAGAGCTGTAGAGTAAACATGTGTCCAATGTGACTCTAGCCAACTCCAGTAACCCTTCTCTACCCCAATCCAAACACAAAATGCCATTAAGTCACTGTTTGTTGCAGGAGTGTGTGTGCGTTCGTGTGTGTGTGTTTGTTTGTGAGTGTGTGCTGTATTGCTTTGTGTATCTGAGCTGTGGGTTGTTCTTCGTTATATCAGTGTGGAACTGGATGTGTCTGTTCTGTGTGGAGTCTGCATCTAGCCCATTCTGGGGGACATGGGAAAAACACAAACTGTCATGCTAATGTATTCATCCCTACGCGGATTATTGTGTCACTCTGAATTCTATCCCGTAACATAGAGATCGTGCCTACAGTTACATAAAACTTAATGATCATATTCCTTGCCCAATACGAAGACCAGCAGCATATTAGGCACAATACTTCAGATGTACTTTGTAACAAACCTTTTCGGTCGACCAGGGCAAGCCAGGCCCACTTATACAAGTCAAAAGTCATTCCAACCTAAATCCACTCTGGCCTTCTGATAAGAGCCTATAGTACTGTATATAATTCTAGACTGTTCTAAGCTGGGGGAACATACCCCTATCTCCCTGTTTGCTTTGGTCCTGGCCAGAGTCCTCTCTTTACAGGATGACATGAAATAGAAGACTCTAGTCCCTGTGTATCAATTCATTGTTTAGTTTTTCATTTAAAATTATTATTATGTCTATTCATTTATTCAAATTCCTTTCAGCTGTTACCTTAGCAACAGCCGAGACAATTTCTAACTTCCTGATCCCTTCCTGTGTACATGTTTTATTTTTCTCAAACCAAAAAGCAACAAAAACGACAAGCTATTGGGTGTACAAATTAGTTTCAAAATGTTGACGAAATGTATATTACGTATCAGGTCATTTGTTTTCTTCTTTTTGTTGCTCTGACTTTGCAAACTGAATACTGTATAACCTGTCAATCAAATGGAGGCTTACTGTATATGTGAGGTGAATCTGAATGAATCTGTGTGTTTACTGTGTTGTTAGAGTCCTGACCCTGCTACAGCTCTCACTGTATTTCATAGCCTACTGTCCTTCTCTGAGCAAAGCCATTTTCAGAAACACAACACTCCCTGTTACGCTCAGCTCACCCAATTATCATCCCCTAGCTCTGGAAAATTGGAGTAATCTGGCAAAATGGGGAACGTTTTTGTCCTCAGTTGACAATCTGAAATCTCTGCCAGCTGCATTACCATTTCCTTCAGTACAGATTGGCTTTGCAAGCCGGAGGGGTTAGCAACACAGTGAGCACAGATTGGCTTTGCAGGCCGGAGGGGTTAGCAACACAGTGAGCACAGATTGGCTTTGCAGGCCGGAGGGGTTAGCAACACAGTGAGCACAGATTGGCTTTGCAGGCCGGAGGGGTTAGCAACACAGTGAGCACAGATTGGCTTTGCAGGCCGGAGGGGTTAGCAACACAGTGAGCACAGATTCACCTGCGAACGTCACAGACACAGGTTAGTCACAGCTTGATGAGGGAGAGAGGGAGGGGAGCAGGGCAGGTGGGAGGGGTAGAGTCTGGGGGTGAGGTGGGAGGGGAGAGGGGGTAGAGTCTGGGGGTGAGGTGGGAGGGGAGAGGGGGTAGAGTCTGGGGGTGAGGTGGGAGGGGAGAGGGGGTAGAGTGTGGGGGTGAGGTGGGAGGCGAGAGGGTGTACATGATGTTAATTTCTTTTGACAAAATAAGTTGAAGAGTTATTGAGTGTCCTAGTGGGGGTGTTCCAATGTTTTGGTACGCATATGGTTTATGTCTCTCCCTGCCTCACACGCTTTTTGATACTACCTGTATTGGCAGCACAAAGATATATGAATGCTGGTTGCAGTGTCCTCTATCATTGGTATACACTGGAAAAATTGCCTTGTGAACAGGTCACTATAACCACTATTGCTTTTTCTGGGAATCATTTGGTTTTTCCAATGGTGTTTATATGTCTAATGATTTAAGAAATCTATATTTCCATAACTTAATGACTGTTCTGACTCCTGTGAGGTTAGGGGGAGACCAACAGGTGCATACCTTCAACTTTGGAACGCTTGGTTTTATTTGTAACAAAAAAAAAAAAATCAACTGATATAAAAACAAAAAGTGTTTTCTTTTCTTTAAAAAAAGGGTGATTCTTGTACTTCAGAACTACTGAGTTGTGACTTGTGATGTTTTATGGTTTGTCCACTGGTTCTAAGAGAAGAGAGAAAGGTTTGAATTAGGATTCTTGTCTTGTTATACATATGGAACAATGTGAGTTTTTTTTTCTCTTCCTGGTATACTGTATATTTGGTGGTACGCTGTTCTGTTGTGAGCTCTGTACTGTGTTCTTGTGTCTTCTTATTGAACTGTGTAGAATTTATAACAAATGAAAACCCACAAAAAAAACAACCACACTCCCACAATCTCTGTGTGTTTTATTTCTGTGGGTCTCTGTGTGTGTTCACTATTAGTGTAGAGGTGTAGGTCAACTCGGCTGGATTCCTTGAGCTCTGGCAGGTTGCCGTTGTACTGTGGGCTTCTGGCTCTCTGGTTCTATCAGCAGGGATATTGTCTCTAATTCCATCTGCCAAGCATCCATTAGGAAATTACACTTACCTGCAGAAGGGGAAGGATTTGTGTTCAGAACATTAAGAGAGAGAATGAGGGGGGAAGGACTGAGATGAGGTTCTAAAATATGTATGTGTGTGTGTGTGTGTGTGTGTGTGTGTGTGTGTGTGTGTGTGTGTGTGTATGTGTGTGTGTGTGAGCCAATCAACCAATCAATCAAATTGAATTAGCTTTTTTTCTATTTGTCACAAATGCTTTTACTGTAGTTTACAGTGTGTGCGTCCACCTCTAGTGCTTTTTTCTTCAGTATTGTCACCACTGTAATTGTGTATGATCTGTGTAACCATGCCTACCCTGGCCCTAAGGCTCTAATACTGTCTGAGTTTAGCTACAGTGGTGCTAATCTGATTTAGCCATTTAGCGTCAGCCTATTGAGAAATGACAGCCACGGTCCCTAGCTCATAGCCCCCCACACACACACACACACACACAGTGCTGGGACACCACTGCCAGAGCAAACTAGAGACGGAGATGATTAAGGATATATAGAATGATAGAGAGACAGACAGAAGAATGGGGAAGGGGATGGAGGAGAGAGAGAACAGGACAGAGCAGGTCATGGATGAGGGAGGGATAGATTGAGGGAGAAATTATGGAAATGGTCAGAAGAATCAGGGACTGTCATGAGAGGAAATGAAGGAGAAGAGCGATTGGCCATCCAATAGATAAAGAAGCTGTCTTGTTTAAGGATGTCATAAATTAGCATTGAGTCTGAAATCAGCTGAGTTCAATAAATAAAGAGGGAGGGATGGAGGGAGGGAGGGAGGGAGAAGAGGAGGAAGGGAAGGGAGAAACAAATACAAATAATGAAATTAAAGGGCAGTAAATCTTCTCTTATCTCCTTCACTTCATATCCTGTGTGACCTGATTTTGAGTGTGTTTTCTGTTGGTGTGTATACGTGTCAGTAGTGGTGTGTGTATTCTGTTGGTGTATATACGTGTCAGTAGTGGTGTGTGTTTTCTGTTGGTGTGTATCCGTGTCAGTAGTGGTGTGTGTTTTCTGTTGGTGTGTATACGTGTCAGTAGTGGTGTGTGTTTTCTGTTGGTGTGTATACGTGTCAGTAGTGGTGTGTGTTTTCTGTTGGTGTGTATGCGTGTCAGTAGTGATGTGTGTTTTCTGTTGGTGTGTATGTGTGTCAGTAGTGATGTGTGTTTTCTGTTGGTGTGTATGCGTGTCTGTAGTGGTGTGTGTTTTCTGTTGGTGTGTATACGTGTCTGTAGTGGTGTGTGTTTTCTGTTGGTGTGTATGTGTGTCAGTAGTGGTGTGTGTTTTCTGTTGGTGTGTATGCGTGTCAGTAGTGGTGTGTGTTTGTGTATGTGTAGTAGTGATGCTTCATCTGTGCATCCAGCCAAGCTGATGCAGTGTCCTTTGATGATCAATTAGACGTAAAAGCAGCCTGTGTGTTAGTGATGTTCGAGCCTTTAAGACATGCACTCCAGCTACCAGACCTTCATCACTGACATGTATTGACAAGCAAGCCAACAAGCACTCCCCTTTGAGAAGAAAAGTGGATCCCATAGTGTTAAGCTGTAGGCATGTTTAACAGGTCAGTATGCTGCTGACAACTGAGCTTCCCCCACTGTCCAACTGCCTCATACTGAGCTCCAACAACTGATCCTCTGCTTCACAACACACGTGACCGCCCTCCATGACAACGTTTCATCCATTTGAGCTACCCAAAAGGTACCAATTGGATAGCTCCATTGGTGACATTTCAAGCTAGCTGTGGAGTGAGCTTATGGTACATTCTTAACTCTGTTACACATGCAACACAAATACATCCAGGGTAAAGGCAGGCCATGACTGGGGCATCCCACACAGGGCTCATCTTAAACAGGTCGAAGAGCGATGAAGGCCCCCTGGGTGTCTGAGTCAGCTAGTCCGTTAACGCTAGAGAAGAGAAGTGAGAGGTGGAAAGGAGGAGCTAGAGAGAGGGGGAGAGATGGAGGAAGGAATAGGAGCAGCTGTGTTGTGTGTACCTCTGTGAGCTCCTGTACACGCTGCAGGCTCCCTCCCACTGTATGACTGTACCACAGCAGAGCAGGTGTCTGGAGAGCTATTACACAGACACACACACATACACACACACACATATATACACAGAGAATCATACTTTAATGATTTTGTGTTGGTATTCACACACACTCACACATACACAGTCAATTACTCTAAGGCACACTGCTACACTGTCAGAGTGTGATCATTAGTATGTGTTTGTTCAGACATGGCCTGTAAAATATGTAGGCAAATAAAATGGCTGACATTCCTTGGGGCTTGTTCAGCACAGAGCTGTAATGAGAGGGTTCTGAGCCCTGTGTTTTAGGGCTCCATTCAACCTGGTGTGCTGAAGATCTGCACGACAGCGGGATAGAAACATAAAAGCCAAGTTCCCTGTGTCAGCGCTAAATGCATGTGTCGGCTCAATCGGAAGTTACCTTTCAATTTCAATCACGCTATGGCGCTATGATTGATGCTCTCTGTTGCCTAGCTGCTAAATCTCTCACCCAGTAAAACAGTCAGAGGTGGATCACAGCGGCACACACACACACAGCACAACACACACATACTGGTGATGGGGATTGAAGGTACTGTCTCCTATAACTCTCCTCTCTGAGCCTCTGCTGCTATTAGTCTTATCAGACCTGTCTACTTTAGTTGATGGTGGATGTCTGGTCCTGACTCTGGTCCTGACCCTGGCCCTCGCCTTGGCCCTGGTCCTGACCCTGGTCCTGACCCAGGCCCTTACCCTGGTTCTGACCCTGGCCCTGACCCTGGCCCTCACCTTGGCCCTGACCCTAGCCCTGGTCCTGACCCTGGTCCTCGCCCTCGCCCTCGCCTTGGTCCTGACCCTGGTCCTGGTCCTGACCCTGGTGTTGGTCCTGACCCTGGTCTTGGTCCTGACCCTGGTCCTGGCTCTTCCTCTGCATCTGGGGAGTCTCACACACCAGGACCTGCAGTGTGTCTGGAAGATGAAGCATGACCTCTGAGTGTGTTTATGTGCTGTACATGATTAACTCCCCCCTCCTCTACCCTGGCACTGCTGGTCTGTGTCTGCCTCCCATACTGCCCTGGCATGCATCAGTCTGCTCTGTAGGTCCTCACACACACACACACACACACATACACACATACACATAAACATACACACACACACACACACACACACACACACCACACATACACCACACATACACATACACACACATTCTCATCTCCCTCGGCCGTTTTCATACCTGCTCACACACGAGACGCTGCTTGTTCTGGTATATACCATCACTGCTAACCTGCCGCAACACAGAGCAAAGAAAGACATGATACAAAACAGGAAAATAAAAACATGTGGAGCCTCTTCCACAATGGGTAGTCGTACAGAGGAGAGGAGGGTAAGGGTGAAGAAAGATTGCTGGGAAAAAAAATGGAAAATAGACAATTCAAATTTGACAGAAATCAAGGGAATTGTGTTGTCCAGGCAACAGAGGATTGTAAGTGTTTATCCCAGTGTGGGATGATTGCAGTAGGACGGGGAACGGCCTCCCCATGGGGTTTCAGTCTTTGTATTGATGTTCTCTTTCTCTCTTTCTCTCTAGCACCACAGCCATATCTGTGATCTCCCAAACACTGGCATCAATACTAATGCATTATCACTGGCAATACCTGTGTGATGTTTCTCTCTCACACAAACACACAAACGCATGCATACACACATGCACTCGTACACACACACAGCCTCACACACAAATACACAAATGCCGATACAAATCCATTACAACTAAATGCCTAAGTTTGACCTCAAATACACATCAATACAAATGTATTATTATGAACACACATGTACCATCTCTCTCTCTCTCTCTCTCTCTCTCTCTCTCTCTCTCTCTCTCTCTCTCACACTCTATCTCTCTCTGTCTCTCTCTCTCTCTCTCTCTCTCTCTGTCTCTCTCTCTCGCTCTGTCTCTCTCTCTCTCTGTCTCTCTCTCTCTCTCTCTGTCTCTCTCTCTCGCTCTGTCTCTCTCTCTCTCTGTCTCTCTCTCTCTCTGTCTCTCTGTCTCTCTCACACACTCTCTCTCTCTGTCTCTCTCTCTCTCTCTGTCTCTCTCTCTCTCTCTCTCTCTCTCTCTCTCTCTCTCTCTCTGTCTCTCTCTCTCTTACTCTCTCTCCCTCTCTCTCTCTCTCTCTCACTCACTCACTCACTCACTCACTCACTCACTCACTCACTCACTCACTCACTCACTCAGTCAGTCAGTCAGTCAGTCACTCACTCACTCACTCACTCACTCACTCACTCACTCACTCACTCACTCACTCACTCACTCACTCACTCACTCACTCACTCACTCACTCACTCACTCACTCACTGGTGCACTATTCCACATACTGTACACTATTTACCACAGACACATCCAGTCAGGGTGCTCCATCACTCCCTCTGATTAAAAGCAGGTGGAGGGGGCTACACTAGAAGGATGGTGAGAGGGGCTGGAGCACTTACTGCACTCTCTAACCATGATGGAGAGAGAGAAAGGGAGGTTATTATTCAGAGTTAATTTACTTAGTTAATTCCTCCATTAAATGTATTATCCCCCCCCCACACACACACACACATATATATACACCCCCCTCCTCCTCTCTCTGTTTGCTATTAGCTATTAGGTCGGTATCATTAGAGCACTTGAAAGTCATTTTCCCCACTGAGTCCCGTGTCTCTACTAGGCAATGGGGACAGATTTGGAGAGATTAAGTTTTTATGCTCCATTGTATAATATAAATGAGTAAAGCCTTTACACAGACACACTGGTTTCAGTTAATGGGTGTGAGATACACACTGGGGCACATAGCGAGTCACACAGAGTAAATACCACGTATAGACTCACTATGACATTATTGTGATTTTTCTTATCACAGTATTGAGTCCTTGAGTCCTGTTTATTTATCCATGCCACCATACTCTGAGGCTTCTCTGTGTGTACTTTTAACACCTCTCTCCCCCTTTCCCTTTCCCCTTCTCTCTCTCTCTCTCTCTCTCTCTCTCTCTCTCTCTCTCTGTCTCTCTCTCTCTCTCCCTCTCTCTCTCTCTCTCTCTCTCTCTCTCTCTGTCTCTCTCTCTCTCTCCCTCTCTCTATCTCTCTCTCTCTCTCTCTCTCTCTCTCTCTCTCTCTCTCCCCCTTTCCCCCTCTCTCTCTCTCTCTCTCTCTCTCTCTCTCTCTCTCTCTCTCTCTCCCCCTCTCTCTCTCTCTCTCTCTCTCTGTCTCTCTCTCCCTCTCTCTCTCTCTCTCGCTCTCTCTCTCCCCCTTTCCCTCTCCCTCTTTCTCTCTCTCTCTCTCTCTCTCTCTCTCTCTGTCTCTCTCTCTCTCTCTGTTTCTCTCTGTGACTTCCTCTCCTTCTTCCAGGACCATGAGTTTGTTAGGTGTCATAGGAGGATGTTGGGAATGTAAGCCTCTGATGAGCGATGGGAACAGTTTGCCAGGGAGAGTTAGATGAATCAGTGTAGATGAAGGGGAGTAGACAGGTTAAAGAAGGATTTTTAAGCCTTGACACAATTAAGAAATGGCCTGTGTATATGTCCCATTCAAAGGGTGAATGGGCAAGACAAAAGATTGAAATCCCTTTGAACTGGGTATGGTAGTAGGTGCCAGGCGCATCAGTTTGAGTGTGTCAAGAACTGCAACGCTGATAGGTTTTTCACGTTCAACATTTTCCTGTGTGTATAAAGAATGGTCCACCACCCAAAGGACATTTTGGCCAACTTGACACAGTTGTGGGAAGCATTGGAGTCAGAGAGAGAGAGCATTGGCTGTTCAGAGGGCAAAAGGGATTGCAACTCAATAGTAGGAAGGTGTTCTTAATGTTTTGTACACTTAGAGTATATCTGCTCATATTACATCTCCAGTTACCTTATCTTTACTATAAACATCTCTCTGTTTAGCTAGTGCAGGAACAATGCTTACCAACAGCTCTGAAAGGAGTGAAGGAGGAAGAGAGGAATAGGGAGAATTTATAGTATGATGGAGGGAGTAATAGAGGGTAAATGGGTGGGGGGTGAGAGGGGAGTGGGTACATGGATACAGACAGAAGGAAAAGGTATATTGTACTGTAAACGGAGTAAGAGATGCTTCTATAGGTTGTTTAATCTCAGTGTATTAGAGACGGAGCAGGAGAGTGGATTGAAGTGCAGGAGAGACCAAAAAATGGAAAGAGTCAGAGATCTCTGAAATCTAGAGGAAAGCAGGAGGGAAAGGGTATGGGGAAGGGGGAGGGGGAACATGGAGGAAAGAGTCAGAGATCTCTGAAAGCAAGAGGAAAGCAGGAGGGAAAAGGTAGGGGAAGGAGGAGGGGGAACATGGAGGAAAGAGTCAGAGATCTCTGAAAGCTAGAGGAAAGCAGGAGGGAAAGGGTAGGGGAAGGAGGAGGGGAACATGGAGGAAAGAGTCAGAGATCTCTGAAAGCTAGAGGAAAGCAGGAGGGAAAGGGTAGGGGAAGGAGGAGGGGGAACATGGAGGAAAGAGTCAGAGATCTCTGAAAGCTAGAGGAAAGCAGGAGGCAAAGGGTAGGGGAAGGAGGAGGGGGAACATGGAGGAAAGAGTCAGAGATCTCTGAAAGCTAGAGGAAAGCAGGAGGGAAAGGGTAGGGGAAGGAGGAGGGGAACATGGAGGAAAGAGTCAGAGATCTCTGAAAGCTAGAGGAAAGCAGGAGGGAAAGGGTAGGGGAAGGAGGAGGGGGAACATGGAGGAAAGAGTCAGAGATCTCTGAAAGCTAGAGGAAAGCAGGAGGGAAAGGGTAGGGGAAGGAGGAGGGGGAACATGGAGGAAAGAGGAATAAGAAGGGGGAAACTGTGGAGAACAGATGGTGATGTGGCTCCAGTGTTAGACTGAGTGTCAGTGGGCACAGCTGTCAGTCATACAGTGTGTGTGTGTGTGTGTATGTGTGTGTGTGTGTGTGTGTGTGTGTGTGTGTGTGTGTGTGTGTGTGTGTGTGTGTGTGTGTGTGTGTGTGTGTGTGTGTGTGTGTCAGTGTGATATTTAGCTTGCATGCAGATTTAGACACACTCATACAAAACTTTGCAAAGAATGGCAGTCTCATTACACCTGCTCTCATATCCTGTTCCTAGGCCGTCATTGTAAATAAGAATTTGTTCTTTAACTGACTTACCTAGTTAAATAAAGGTCAAATTTAAAAAAATATATATTCTCAACCACTTTAGGGCCCTCTCTCTCTCTCTCTGTGTGTCTCTGTCTCTCTCTCTCTCTCTCCCTCTCTCTCTCTCTCTCTCTCTCTCTCTCTCTGTCTCTCTCTCTGTCTCTCTCTCTCTCTCTCTCTCCCTCTCTCTCTCTCTCTCGCTCTCTCTCTCTATCTCTCACTCTGGATATCCTCTATCTCCTTTTTTCAATCTGTGTCTCTCTTTACATTGATTGTGTGGCTCTTCAGTGCTCAAATGGACTATTATTGGTCTACATTGCCATCTGCTGGTGATCAAAAGAACAACATATCCCAGGACAAACGACTGCATGGTTGGAGGATTTATCTACAGGAAAGACACTTTGGGGTGTCCACTTCCAATTGCTTGGTAAAATATGTATATGTGTTAATGTGTGACATGTTACAGCCAAGAAATCTCTCAGAGGTTTTTGATAGGTCATTATTATTAGTCTATGTTGCCCTCTGCTGGTGAATGAAAAAAACACATACTGGATGTGATAGAATCAATGGGGCAGGTGAACAGAACATTTCAGTACATATCACTTTGTTTTCCTTTTCAATCACCATGTTGTAGCTGCTGCTGCGGTGGTCCACACAGGTTCAGGTGTAGGATCAGGGGTGTTCATTCATGGTGTCATTGATCCAGTCAAGGTACAGGCGCAGGCGGGTGTACAAACCAACGTCAGAAGAACCGGACCAGAACAACCCCTTTAGCTCACCCCCACACACCACAGTACTGCCCTGGTCAGACTGAGACAGAGGGAGGGAGGGAGGGAGGAAGAGAGTATGGTGGCACAGTGACATTAAAGTACAAAGGAAAATCTTGATAATCTGGCAAAAGCCAGAGATATAAATATAAATATGTAAATGTAAGCAATGCACTGTGCTGTTGATGTACTGACCAGGCAGTTGTCGGTCGAGATGATGGTTTTAGCACAGAATGCATGTTCCATCCAATAAAGGGGAACGGCTGTCTGGCACATCTTTCTCATCAATGACTCGCTGTGTTTCACACTTCAGGATTAGATTGGGCTCATCTGTATGGAGGGACAGACACAGGGACTCATGGGAGTTTATTTGGTGCTTATCTATTCCATTCATTTGGGTTGAGGCATATAGCCCTCCCCTGGCTTTATGGTCCACTCACACTGTCCCGGTACGGTGGAGCCCCAGCCGCTGACCAGACACTTCTCGTGGAGCTGAGTGCAGCATGTGGGTAGGGCTACGGGCATGACATGCTGAGTGAACCGGGCAGGCTCTGCCAGCTTCACCATTGCCAGGCTGTGAGAGGGGCCTCGTGCTTATGGCCCGTGCTGCACATATCTGGCCACCCGGATGTGTTGCTCTGTCCCTTCCTCCACTGTCAGGTCATGCTCCCCCAGAGAAACCATAGTGTGGCCAGGTCTGAGGAGGAGAGGAGTGGAGTGGAGTGGAGTGGAGTGGAGAGGAGTGGAGTGGAGAGGAGTGGAGAGGAGAGGAGAGGAGAGGAGAGGAGTGGAGAGGAGTGGAGTGGAGTGGAGTGGAGAGGAGTGGAGAGGAGAGGAACCTTTTGGTGAACATATGGGCTGCATGCGTTTTACACTGATTTCAAGAAATAAAAAGGGGGAATACCTACTCAACAAAGTTCCAAGCGGTAAGCACCCACCACTCGTTGATGAGAGCACCACTGCACCTTCCCTCCCCATACCAGCCCCCCTTAGTGTTCCACAGGTAGACCTGCCAGGGTCTGGAGTGGGGTTGGCAAACTTCCTGCAACAACGCTCCATTCTCCTTCATTGGAACAGCCGCTAAATGAGAGAGAGAGAGAGAAATGGTTATAGTATAGATGAGTGTATTGACTGAGTGTAAAAAACATCAAGAACACCTTCCTAATATTGAGTTGCACCAGCAGCCCCCCAATAAGGGATCATAGCTTTCACCTGGATTCACCTGGTCAGTCTATGTCATGGAAAGAGCATAATGTTCATGTTTTGTACACTCAGTGTATATCTCCCTCCCTAACCTATCTCTAAAAGAAGGTATCATTCTTCATGCGCTTGCGTTTTATTATCTTTATTTAACTAGGCAAGTCAGTTAAGAACAAATTCTTATTTTCAATGACAGCCTAGGAGCAGTGGGTTTACTGCCTTGCTCATGGGCAGAATTACATTTTTACCTTGTCAGTTCTGGGATTTGATCTTACAAGTCCAACGCTCTAACCACTAGGCTACCTGTCACCCAAGGCATTGCATAACTGTCTCACAATGCTGTAGATACTGTGTATTACAGTCTTACCTGCACACCCCAAAGCCAAGGCCAGCAGTAGCAGCTTCATCATGTCTTGGTCTCTGTATTAGACTCTGGGTTTAGTCTGTGGTTCTTTTATACCTGTGTATCTGTGTCTCTAGCCTTTAGATCTCTGGGAGTTGACTGCCTGGGCTGCACCTGTGCTTTGTTTTCCTGGCACTTCTCTCATGTCTGTAACTGGCAAGGTACAGTGCGACTATAGGCCCCCATTCAATCAATTACAGATTTTTTGTAATATATATATATTTTTATTGGACATACAAATGTAGGATCTTAATTTGAGACAGTTTTCTAGAGCAAGAAAACAATCCTGCAGTAACAGGACATGTGAATTATAATGTGGATTTTGATCAATGGACACTTTTGTAAGGGTTGATACAGGGAAATTCTGGGAAAATCAAGTTTGAAATTTCAAAGTGGAAATCGAAAATAAGCCTTTTTAAACCTCAAATACACAACAAGCTCTCCTGCAACAAGGTGATCAAATTAAGATCCTACATCTGTATAAGAGCAAACAATTTACAATTTTGACATAAGTACAAATATATATTTTAAATTATTAAAACAACAAAAACAAAGCAAAAACAAACAAACAGAACAAAAAACTTAAGGCTCTTTAATTTAAAACACATGTTGGCCCTTTAGTATGAGACGCATGTGTTGTTCTTTGTAGTACAGGTGCTATGTCCTTTTACTGTCACCATTGGGAAAAAAACAAAGAGAGATAAGGCTACTCATTTCATTCCTATCACTTGAAGTACATTTTTCACTGTGATGAAAGTACTCCGTGTGCTCTACCATTACGTAACTCTTTGTATCAATGTGCAGTGCCCTCGTTTAGTAATATCAAGTGAGGCTATTCATTAACTGTGGTTTGATTACTAACAGAAGGCAACAATGTGGCCTTGTGAGACAGATAAAGTTGTGAGAGAATTGGGAAATCAAGATGGGGAAACGTAGGTACTCAGAAGAAGCCTACTCAGGGATTTGAGGTATTTAGTTTGAATACATTTTGAGTCCGTTTGAATGAATCTTAGATTTAGGCTACATCAGATTGGCCATATCCCTGCTAGTGTATCACCACCCTATGAAGAGATGAACTAACAGTTCAAGATGTTCTTCTCTGTGGTCTTATAGCTCCAGGCTCTTACATCTTCGGTGAACATGATCATATTTGAGGTAAAATGTATTATTTCTGTCTGTTTCAAACCGACCATGAATAGCTCACTTCAAACCTTTCTGAGATCAAAAACCCAGAGGACACCCTTTATTTCCACTCATTTAGAAAGTCAAGCTCTGGTTGAGAACCTGTCTGTCAGAAACAGTCACAGGAATCTGTGTTTTCTTCTTCCTCTATATGACCTGCTTCTTATATTCAGACGAGAGGCAGTTGACTCAGTGTTAGGTGATAGTTATGTACAGTAGGCATTGTGAGACTCCATATTGTCCATATTGTAAACTCTGAGACATGATGTACAGTTGAAGTCGGAAATTTACATACACCTTAGCCAAATACATTTCAACTCAGTTTCACAATTCCTGACATTTAATCCTAGTAAAAATTCCCTGTCTTAGGTCAGTTAGGATCACCACTTTATTTTAATAATATGAAATGACAGAATAATAGTAGAGAGAATGATTTATTTCAGCTTTTATTTCTTTCATCACATTCCCAGTGGGTCAAAAGTTTACATACACTCAATTAGTATTTGGTAGAATTGCCTTCAAATTTTTTAACTTGGGTGAAACGTTTCGAGTAGCCTCCCACAAGCTTCCCACAATAAGTTGGGTGAATTTTGTCCCATTCCTCCTGACAGAGCTGGTGTAACGGAGTCATGTTTGTAGGCCTCATTGCTCACACACATGCTTTTTCAGTTCTGCCCACAAATTTTCTACGGGTTTGAGGTTTGTGATGGCCACTCCAATACCTTGACTTTGTTGTCCTTAATCCATTTTGCCACAACTTTGGAAGTATGCTTGGTGTTATTGTCCATTTGGAAGACCCATTTGCGACCAAGCTTTAACTTCCTGACTGATGTCTTGAGATGTTGCTTCAATATATCCACATACTTGTCTTTCCTCGTGATACCATCTATTTTGTGAAGTGCACCAGTCCCTCCTGCAGCAAAGCACCCCCACAACATGATGCTGCAACCCCGTGCTTCACGGTAAGGAAGCCTCCCCCTTTTTCCTCCAAACATAACGATGGTCATTACAGCCAAACAGTTCTATTTTTGTATCATCAGACCAGAGGACATTTCTCCAAAAAGTACGATCTTTGTTCCCATGTGCAGTTGCAAACCGTAGTCTGGCTTTTTTATGGCGGTTTTGGAGCAGTGGCTATATAGATACTTTTGTACCCGTTTCCTCCAGCATCTTCACAAGGTCCTTTGATGTTGTTCTGGGACTGATTTACACTTTTCGCACCAACGTACGTTCTTCTCTAGGAGACAGTACACGTCTCCTTCCTGAGCGTTATGATGACTGCGTGGTCCCATTGTGCTTAAACTTGCGCACTATTGTTTGTTCAGATGAACGTGGTACCTTCAGGCGTTTGGAAATTGCTCCCAATGATGAACCAGACTTGTGGAGGTATACAATTGTTTTGCTGAGGTCTTGCTGAGATTTCTTTTGATTTGTCCATGATATCAAGCGAATAGGCACTGAGTATGAAGGTAGGCCTTGAAATAGTTCCACAGGTACACCTCCAATTGAATCAAATTATGTCAATTAGCCTATCAGAAGCTTCTAAAGCCATGACATCATTTTCTGGAATTTTCCAAGCTGTTTAAAGGCACAGTCAACTTAGTATATGTAAACTTCTGACCCACTGGAATTGTGATACAGTGAATTATAAGTGAAATAATCTGTCTGTAAACAATTGTTAGAAACATTACTTGTGTCATGCACAAAGTAGATGTCCTAACTGACTTGCCAAAACTATAATTTGTTAACCTCTCTTGGGTAGGGGGCAGTATTTCCACGTCCGGATGAAAAGCATTCCCAAAGTAAACTGCCTGTTACTCAGGCCCAGAAGCTAGGATATGAATATAATTGGTAGATTTGGATAGGAAACACTCTGAAGTTTCTAAAACTGACATTATGTCTCTGAGTATAACAGAACTCATATGACATGCAAAAACCTGAGAAAAATCCAATCAGGAAGATGGAAATCTGAGGTTTGTAGTTTTTCAAGTGATTGCCTATCCAATATCCAGTGTAAATGGGGTCAGATTGCATTTCCTAAGGCTTCCACTAGATGTCAACCATTTTTAGAACGTTTTTTCAGGCTTCTATTGTGAAAGGGGAGAGAATAAGGACCACTCACAGTAAGTGGCTTAGCTGAAAGCCATGAGTTGTTTATCGCGCGCGGCCGTGAGCGCGAGCTCCTTTCCCTTTCCTTTCTAATGACAACGGAATTGTCCGGTTGGAATATTATTGAAGATTTATGATAAAAACATCCTAAAGATTGATTATGTACATCGTTTGACATGTTTCTATCAACTTTGATGGAACTTTTTTGATTTTTCATCTGGACTTAGTGCCCGCTCTTTGTGCATTCGGATTAGTGAACTAAGAATATATATTTTAAAGTAGTGTCCTTTAAAAAAAATAATAATACTTTGCCTTGGACCATTTTGTATTGGTGAACTAAGAATATATATTTTAAAGTAGTGTCCTTTAAAAAAAATAATAATACTTTGCCTTGGACCATTTTGTATTGGTACCAATACAAAATGGTCCAAGGCAAAGTATTATTATTTTTTTTAAAGGACACTACTTTAAAATATATATTCTTAGTTCACTAATCCGAATGCACAAAGAGCGGGCACTAAGTCCAGATGAAAAATCAAAAAAGTTCCATCAAAGTTGATAGAAACATGTCAAACGATGTACATAATCAATCTTTAGGATGTTTTTATCATAAATCTTCAATAATATTCCAACCGGACAATTCCGTTGTCATTAGAAAGGAAAGGGAAAGGAGCTCGCGCTCACAGCCGCGCGTGATAAACAACTCAAACAAAAAGGAGGTATTTGGACATATATATATGGACTTTATCGAACAAAACAAACATTTATTTTGGAACTGGGATTCCTGGGAGTGCATTCCGATGAAGATCATCAAAGTTAAGTGAATATTTATAACACTATTTCTGACTTTTGTTGACTCCACATGGCGGGTATCTGTATGGCTTGTTTTGGTGGCTGAGCCCTGTACTCAGATTATTGCATGGTGTGCTTTCGCCGTAAAGCTTTTTTAAAATCTGACACAGCGGTTGCATTAAGGAGAAGTTTATCTTTAATCCTATGTATAACACTTGTATCTTTCATCAACGTTTATGAGTATTTCTGTAAATTGATGTGGCTCTCTGCAAAATCACCAGATGTTTTGGAGGCAAAACATTACTGAACATAACACGCCAATGTAAACAGAGATTTTTGGAAATAAATATGAACTTTATCGAACAAAACATATATGTATTGTGTAACATGAAGTCCTATGTGTGCCATCTGGTGAAGATCATTAAAGGTTAGTGATTAATTTTCTCTATTTCTCCTTTTTGTGACTCCTCTCTTCGGCTGGAAAATGGCTGTATGTTTGTTTTGTGACTAGGCGCTGACCTAACATAATCACATGGTATGCTTTCACCGTAAAGCCATTTTTTAAATTGGACACTGTGGTTGGATTTACAAGAAGTTTATCTTTAAAATGGTGTATAATACTTGTATGTTTGAGGAATTTAATTATGAGATTTGTTGTTTGAATTTGGAGCCCTGCAATTTCACTGGATGTTTGTCAGGTGGGACGCTACCGTCCCACGTACCCTAGAGTTAACAAGAAATTTGTGGAGTGGCTGAAAAACAAGTTGTCTCCAGCCTAAGTGTATTTAAACTTCCGACTTGAACTGTACACATAACCATATTGAGGTCACAAACCTGTGGGAGATATGCATGAACATATCCTACGTCTCTCAACTTTGTCTGATAATAAAACACAAAGTGCAATGATCGTACTGACTCATATGAATAATGCTCCTCAAGAAACACATAGGGTTTACTGGTTTTCTACAAACGCATGTTTTTATTCAAAGATACGTTGACATAAAAAATAACATTTAAAGAAGGATTTTACTACTAGCACTGACTTTGCTGATAGCTACTTTATTGTACTTGCTACAACTGTAATATGTGGTTGTCTCACCTAGCTATCTTATGATGAATGCACTAATTGTAAGTCGCTCTGGATAAGAGCATCTGCTAAATGACTAAAATGTAAAATGTTGATATTAAATAATACTGTATTTCAATCCACACAGACTCCAGGGGGACGTCAGAGGGTTGGAGGTCTGGTGAAGCTGATCAGAGGCTCCAGGATGAGAGAGTAGGGGCCCACAGCTGCGACGCTCTCCTCGCCAAGACATTTTGAATACATTGGGGACACAGAGGGAAACAAGGAAGGGTCTTTACTGTTGGTATAAGATGTGGTAGACCTGGTCCTGCAGGATGCCGGAGTAGGTCCTCACCACCATGCTGGTATCAACAAAGGCATTCCTGATGGACACAGACACATGAACAATGCATTAACTGTCAGCCTGCTATTTTGACCTGCTGTTCCGTTCTCGTGTGTGTGTGGGTGTGTCATACTTGGCCTTCTCCTCCAGCTTCAGGCCCTTGATGCTGTCCAGCCAGCTAGAGGCTGTGCTGATGGATGTTTCGTAGTAGCTCTTGACGGCGCTGCTCAGCTTTTCCAGGGTTCCCTGCTCTCCATCAGCCTCGGCAACATCAGCGACCGGTTCCTCAGGCGTACCCTCCTCAGCTTGCCTAGGCAGACGGAGGCCCTGAGCACCTGGAAGGGGAGGGTTAGGGTTAGGGATAGAGGGTCAAGATGGTTGGTTGTCAGTCAGTCAGTCAGTCAATGTTACCGCTCGAGGTGCTCTTATTTGCAGCCTGGAGTGTTTAACGTTTCAAATCAAATCTTATTGGTTGCATAAACATATTTAGCAGATGTTATTGTGGGTGTAACAAAATGCTATTATGATAAAGCAATCTTTTGGGGTGCACAGTGAGGCAGCAAAAAACACATCCTGGAACACCACCAGTTGGTCAGTCCGGCTGTGTACTTACTGAGGCCCAGAAGAGTGACGAGCACAGTGATGACCAGAAGCTTGTTCATGATGTCACTCAGATCTGTGTGCAAAGCAAACATCTTGGTGAGGGTCAGATAAACCATACATCAACTTGTCCACAAGTCAGCATCATTTCCTCTTCCTTTTCAGCTCTGCTCTTAGCCTGATCTTATCTCAGCTTCATCTAATCTCTTCTATTTTATCTCAAACATGTCTCTTCATCTGAAGAGGAGTAAGGATCGGACCAAGATGCGGCGTGGTAAATGTTCATGACGAATTATAATAAGAAAAGCCTGAACACTATGAAATACAAAACAATAAACAATAACATGAAATAAACCAAACCGAAAAAGTCACGTGTGGCACAAAGACTGACACAGGAAACAAACACCCACAAACCAACAGTGAAACCCAGACTACCTAAGTATGATTCTCAATCAGAGACAACTAACGATACCTGCCTCTGATTGAGAACCATACTAGGCCGAAACAGAAACCCAAACATAGACTGCCCACCCCAACTCACGCCCTGACCATACTAAATAAAGACAAAACAAAGGAAAATAAAGGTCAGAGCGTGACACTAACGGGTTTCCAATCACTAAGGTAAGGCTATTCTGATGTTGTTTTCAATGACAATGAAACTATAATTTCTCTGGGTTTGTATCTCACTATGATGCAGCAGTCCACATACATATGTAGGACCTTACTGTGACCAGTTTCTCACAGCAGGAAAATAATCCTGGAAAAACAGGAAATGTGAATTATTATGTGGATTATAATTAATGGACATTTTTGTTGGGGTTGCTACATTTTTAGTAAGAAAATCAACTCTGAAATGTTAAATTGCTAACTTTAGAAGCCTTTTTAAATCTTGCATATACTACACGTTTGCATTTAAATGTCCTGTAACAACAGGGTGATCAAATGAAGATCCTACATCTTTATAGACATGCCATCATGTATTTAGTTATTCTGTTCAGTTGGAACTCCTCTCAATACCCTCTACTTGATCTCTCCCAGAGAGCATTCTGTCCAACAGTCTGTAGACAGATATGTGTAGTACCCATCTTATACAATACAATACAACACCTTCTAACAGTGATATTATCATGACGTGCACCCTGAAATAGCTACAGAAGTGTTTTATTTCTCTCCATGAAGGTGTGTGCACCTAAAGAAGATGGTGAACTAAAAGATGGCCAACCAAAAGATTGTGAACCAAACAAACATGGCTGTACTTACTGTTTCTCCTCTCCGTACTGGGTGACAGGAATGAATAGCAGGCAGTAGCTGAGAGGCAGCAGTGAGCTAGCCTGTATATGTATATATATATATATGGGTGGGGATGTATTGACTTGTCGTTCTCCGAGCCAAAGTGCACTCCTCTGAGATAAACACCCACTGTTCAGGTGTTTGTGTATGTGATAAAGAAAGTGAGAGAGAGGGCAGACAGGGTCAACGATGGAGATGCTACGACAGTAACATGTTCATCATTTGTTGATTTAGTATCATTTGAGTTTAGTGTAGGGAATCTGTGTATTTGCCAATCCAGCTGTTTTGAAATGTAACAGAACAAGTTATCCTGATTGGTTTTGATTGGGGACTGGTTGATTTTTATTGGTCTTTTTAAGTCAGTAGAGTAACCCATTCATATTACATCTTGTGTTCATATTACAACCCCCTACCACCACCACCCTCCACCTACCCCCTCCCTTGCCTAAGCTCACAGTCCTAAGTCTAGATCACCATTGACACGTCGGTCTGGTTACTAAAGGCTAGCACAGACCCCACTGCACACAAATGGTGATGGTAAACTAAGACAAAGATTCACCAAGTGGTGCTGGTAAACTATCCGTCAATGACTCACTACCAGTGGAAGTTAATGATGGGGCAGCATGATCTATTATCACTGAATATCTCATGTGAAGCCCAGTGCTGTAGCTGTGGGCTGTTTAAACTGTATCATTCAAATCTTCAGGTGTATTGTGATGAATCTGCCATGATCTTTTAGCTAAATCCTCCTAATAACCTGTCCTGGCTGTGTGTGTGTGAGGTCAAGTGATTTTACAATAAAGTATGATTGTACAATTCCAGTATTATGTTACATTTCCCGTGTTAGACAAGATTGGTTTAACGGGGGAGTTCAGCGTATTAGATGTTTCCTCACCCTGAAAGTGTTTATGGGCCAGGAGAAACTGTAATCCATGCTTCTGTTTTCTTTTAAAAGACACTACAAACTTAACATTAAGTTGTGAAATACTGAACTTTGCCTTAATATGGAAAGCCTATTTTCTTTGTATACTAAACTTAGTGCTGTGTAAACACTCTAGTCACCTGATTCCCTGTCACACATCAGGTTGTTTTGTGCCCTGTCACTATGACCAGGTCTCTGGTAGGTGGTGATAAGCTGAAGGGACAGGCTGGTATGCACCTAATGTCTTGACATTTGTAAATCACTTTGAGATTTGCTGTAAAATGAAAAGTGTTGACTGAATAGAAGATATTAATAGATGAGTTGACATAGCAAGGGATGCATATCTCCCAGATTTGTATGATGAAGATTACAGACCAGTACAGAATAGTACAGAATAGAACAGTCCAGAACAGAATAGGACAGAACAGTCCAGAACAGAACATTCTAGAACTGTACAGAATAGTAGAGTACAGAGGAGGGATAGAACAAAGTTTCCTGAACTGGGCAACTGAGTCACACAAGTCCAACATGTTTTTCCCACATACTGTACAGTGTGGGTGGTCAATCACAAAGTGCAACTATTACATGTCTGCTGTTGCTGAATAGAACTTTCGCATTCCGGTCGCATTCCGCGTCGCTCCACAGGTAGTATCACTTTTTCACTTCATTTCATTACAGTCCCAACGGTGTGATTTGTTTGATCGTAGCTAGCTACATAGCTAGCTACATAGCCGTCTTTGTTTCAAAGATAATTGTGTAGTCTAGAGCGATTTTCTAGGTTAGCTAGCCAGCTATTGTCGTTCTCCTACGCAACGTAACGTAACCAACACTGCTAGCTAGCCAGCTAGCTCCCGATAAGCAGCATTGTAGAAACTTCACACTCAACGGTACGACTTGATTAGGGTAGTGTCAACAACGCAGCTAGCCTACCCCAGCAGTACTCTATCATTTTAATCATTTTAGTCAATTAGATTCTTGCTACGTAAGCTTAACTTTCTGAACATTCGAGACGTGTAGTCCACTTGTCATTCCAATCTCCTCTGCATTAGCGTAGCCTCTTCTCTAGCCTGTCAACTATGTGTCTGTCTATCCCTGTTCTCTCCTCTCTGCACAGACCATACAAACGCTCCACACCGCATGGCCGCAGCCACCCTAATCTGGTGGTCCCAGCGCGCGACCCACGTGGAGTTCCAGGTCTCCGGTAGCCTCTGGAACTGCCGATCTGCGGCCAACAAGGCAGAGTTCATCTCAGCCTATGTCTCCCTCCAGTCCCTCGACTTCTTGGCTCTGACGGAAACATGGATCACCACAGACAACACCGCTACTCCTACTGCTCTCTCTTCGTCCGCCCACGTGCTCTCGCACACCCCGAGAGCTTCTGGTCAGCGGGGTGGTGGCACCGGGATCCTCATCTCTCCCAAGTGGTCATTCTCTCTTTCTCCCCTTACCCATCTGTCTATCGCCTCCTTTGAATTCCATGCTGTCACAGTTACCAGCCCTTTCAAGCTTAACATCCTTATCATTTATCGCCCTCCAGGTTCCCTCGGAGAGTTCATCAATGAGCTTGATGCCTTGATAAGCTCCTTTCCTGAGGACGGCTCACCTCTCACAGTTCTGGGCGACTTTAACCTCCCCACGTCTACCTTTGACTCATTCCTCTCTGCCTCCTTCTTTCCACTCCTCTCCTCTTTTGACCTCACCCTCTCACCTTCCCCCTACTCACAAGGCAGGCAATACGCTCAACCTCATCTTTACTAGATGCTGTTCCTCCACTAACCTCATTGCAACTCCTCCAAGTCTCCGACCACTACCTTGTATCCTTTTCCCTCTCGCTCTCATCCAACACTTCCCACACTGCCCCTACTCGGATGGTATCGCGCCGTCCCAACCTTCGCTCTCTCTCCCCCGCTACTCTCTCCTCTTCCATCCTATCATCTCTTCCCTCTGCTCAAACCTTCTCCAACCTATCTCCTGATTCTGCCTCCTCAACCCTCCTCTCCTCCCTTTCTGCATCATTTGACTCTCTATGTCCCCTATCCTCCAGGCCGGCTCGGTCCTCCCCTCCCGCTCCGTGGCTCGACGACTCATTGCGAGCTCACAGAACAGGGCTCCGGGCAGCCGAGCGGAAATGGAGGAAAACTCGCCTCCCTGCAGACCTGGCATCCTTTCACTCCCTCCTCTCTACATTTTCCTCCTCTGTCTCTGCTGCTAAAGCCACTTTCTACCACTCTAAATTCCAAGCATCTGCCTCTAACCCTAGGAAGCTCTTTGCCACCTTCTCCTCCCTCTTGAATCCTCCTCCCCCTCCCCCTCCTCCCTCTCTGCAGATGACTTCGTCAACCATTTTGAAAAGAAGGTCGACGACATCCGATCCTCGTTTGCTAAGTCAAACGACACCGCTGGTTCTGCTCACACTGCCCTACCCTGTGCTCTGACCTCTTTCTCCCCTCTCTCTCCAGATGACATCTCGCGTCTTGTGACGGCCGGCCGCCCAACAACCTGCCCGCTTGACCCTATCCCCTCCTCTCTTCTCCAGACCATCTCCGGTGACCTTCTCCCTTACCTCACCTCGCTCATCAACTCATCCCTGACCGCTGGCTACGTCCCTCCCGTCTTCAAGAGAGCGAGAGTTGCACCCCTTCTGAAAAAACCTACACTCGATCCCTCCGATGTCAACAACTACAGACCAGTATCCCTTCTTTCTTTTCTCTCCAAAACTCTTGAACGTGCCGTCCTTGGCCAGCTCTCCCGCTATCTCTCTCAGAATGACCTTCTTGATCCAAATCAGTCAGGTTTCAAGACTAGTCATTCAACTGAGACTGCTCTTCTCTGTATCACGGAGGCGCTCCGCACTGCTAAAGCTAACTCTCTCTCCTCTGCTCTCATCCTTCTAGACCTATCGGCTGCCTTCGATACTGTGAACCATCAGATCCTCCTCTCCACCCTCTCCGAGTTGGGCATCTCCGGCGCGGCCCACGCTTGATTGCGTCCTACCTGACAGGTCGCTCCTACCAGGTGGCGTGGCGAGAATCCGTCTCCTCACCACGTGCTCTCACCACTGGTGTCCCCCAGGGCTCTGTTCTAGGCCCTCTCCTATTCTCGCTATACACCAAGTCACTTGGCTCTGTCATAACCTCACATGGTCTCTCCTATCATTGCTATGCAGACGACACACAATTAATCTTCTCCTTTCCCCTTCTGACGACCAGGTGGCGAATCGCATCTCTGCATGTCTGGCAGACATATCAGTGTGGATGACGGATCATCACCTCAAGCTGAACCTCGGCAAGACGGAGCTGCTCTTCCTCCCGGGAAGGACTGCCCGTTCCATGATCTCGCCATCACGGTTGACAACTCCATTGTGTCCTCGTCCCAGAGCGCTAAGAACCTTGGCGTGATCCTGGACAACACCCTGTCGTTCTCAAATAACATCAAGGCGGTGGCCCGTTCCTGTAGGTTCATGCTCTACAACATCCGCAGAGTACGACCCTGCCTCACACAGGAAGCGGCGCAGGTCCTAATCCAGGCACTTGTCATCTCCCGTCTGGATTACTGCAACTCGCTGTTGGCTGGGCTCCCTGCCTGTGCCATTAAACCCCTACAACTCATCCAGAACGCCGCAGCCCGTCTGGTGTTCAACCTTCCCAAGTTCTCTCACGTCACCCCGCTCCTCCGCTCTCTCCACTGGCTTCCAGTTGAAGCTCGCATCCGCTACAAGACCATGGTGCTTGCCTACGGAGCTGTGAGGGGAACGGCACCTCACTACCTCCAGGCTCTGATCAGGCCCTACACCCAAACAAGGGCACTGCGTTCATCCACCTCTGGCCTGCTCGCCTCCCTACCACTGAGGAAGTACAGTTCCCGCTCAGCCCAGTCAAAACTGTTCGCTGCTCTGGCCCCCCAATGGTGGAACAAACTCCCTCACGACGCCAGGACAGCGGAGTCAATCACCACCTTCCGGAGACACCTGAAACCCCACCTCTTTAAGGAATACCTAGGATAGGTTAAAGTAATCCTTCTCCCCCTCCCCCCTTAAAAGACCTAGATGCACTATTGTAAAGTGGCTGTTCCACTGGATGTCATAAGGTGAAAGCACCAATTTGTAAGTCGCTCTGGATAAGAGCGTCTGCTAAATGACTTAAATGTAAATGTAAAATGTAAATGTAAGGACAGAGTAATGCACATTTACTTAGATCATCTGTAGCACTAAAGCAAAAACTTCCTGACCATGTCCCTTCTCACCGATCATTGGTCGAATGGGGAGGGCTGTGCCCTTGATCATTATCCAATCTGTTTGGCGTAGAATTAGCTTTTGGAGTGAGATTGAAGATCGAACTCAGTAAACATATTTTAATTGGTGTGTCTTATTTATTTAATTATTCATTTAGGCCCTTTATTTAGCCAAGTAGGTTATGAAGAACATATTCAGCTACATAGCGACCTGGCAAGAGGGTGCAGTGAAACAGGGCAGCAACAGCAGACATGTAATAGTTGCACTTTGTGATTGACCACCCACACTGTACAGTATGTGGGAAAAACATGTTGGACTTGTGTGACTCAGTTGCCCAGTTCAGGAAACTTTGTTCTATCCCTCCTCTGTACTCTACTATTCTGTACAGTTCTAGAATGTTCTGTTCTGGACTGTTCTGTCCTATTCTGTTCTGGACTGTTCTATTCTGTACTATTCTGTACTGGTCTGTAATCTTCATCATACAAATCTGGGAGATATGCATGAACATATCCTACATTACACAAATGTGTCTAATAATACACAACTGAACAAACTGGTCAAACAGACTCATACAACTGAATCATGCTCCTCAAGAAACACATATGGTCTACTGTTTCCCTGCTATTCATGTTTTTATTTCAAGATAATTTGTTGACATAAAACAATACAGTATTTCAAACTGTTCCAGATGTGCCTGAAGTCTGACGTCAGAGTCATTTGAGTCGACTGCACCACTGGGTGCCACTATAATTTGACATGTGTTTCTGCCCTACTGGGTTTCCTGTGGTGAAACACTAGGGCTCTTTTCTTCATTCATAATGGAAAGGTTCTGTGTGCTGTCTGAGGTGAACCTAAAGAGAGTAGGGACCCACAGCTGCGACAGTCTCCTCACCAAGGGACTTTGAAGACGCAGAGGGAAGCAATGAATTATATTTACTGTTGGTGTAAGATGTGGTAAATCAAATCAAATCCAATTTTATTTGTCACATACACATGGTTAGCAGATTTAATGCGAGTGTAGCGAAATGCTTGTGCTTCTATTTCCGACAATGCAGTAATAACCAACGAGTAATCTAACCTAACAATTTCACAACAACTACCTTATACACACAAGTGTAAGGGGAGAAATAATATGTACATAAAAATATATGAATGAGTGATGATACAGAACGGCATAGGCAAGATGCAGTAGAGTACAGTATATACATATGAGATGAGTAATGTAGGGTATATAAACATATAAAAGTGGCATTATTTAAAGTGGCTAGTGATACATGTATTACATAAAGATGGCAAGATGCAGTAGATGGTATCGAGTACAGTATATACATATGAGATGAGTAATGTAGGGTATGTAAACATTATATTAAGTGGCATTGTTTAAAGTGGCTAGTGATACATTTTTTACATAGGTTTTTCCATTATTAAAGTGGCTGGAGTCAGTATGTTGGCAGTATGTTGAATCTGTGTATTTTCCAATGCAGATAGCTCTATTGAAATGTAACAGGACAAGCTATACTGCTTGCTGATTGGTTTTGATTGGGGACTGGTTGAGTCAAAGGGCACTCCTCCGTTCAGGTGTTGATGAAGAGAGTGAGAGAGTGGGTCAAAGATGGATATGTTATCCCCACATCATTTCAACGTGGTGAATTGGATAAAAGTTGATCAATGAGATTACAACCTATTTTCGCAGATTCAACAAGATAGCCCAAAATTTGATGAATTCCCAATGCGTTATCACTATGATTTTAACCATCTAAAAGCACATGTAAATTCCAATGTAAAATCGATGTCAGATTTTTGGTTTAGTTGTCACCTAAATGTGTTATCACTGTGCTTTCAACCATTTAAAAGCACAACAGTTCAAATGGGAATTCAATGTCAGATATTTTATACAGCAACTTAAGGGTGCTACACATAGGATTTTCTATTTAATATTTGCATTGTAACATCAGAAAATGTCTGTAATAGTGGAATGATAGTGTTTCAAAGGGAAATTTGTTTTGAATGCAGCCTAGTGCTTGGTGAATTGCAACAGCACTAGGCTGCATTCAAAACAAATCTCCCCTCACCTCATCCCATGGTGGAGACTCGCGCTTGAGCCTTTTACTTTCAGTTTTGGTCCACCAGCTTCAAACAGCTGTAAAAAAAATAATAATAATGTTTTATTGAAAATATATTTCACAGTGTCTGTTACTTGAACTCTGTGAGGCATTTATTTGGGCTGCAATTTCTGAGGCTGGTAACTCTAATGAACTTATCCTCAGCAGCAGAGGTAATTCTGAGTCTTCCGTTCCTGTGGCGGTCCTCATGAGAGCCAGTTTCATCATAGCGCTTGATGGTTTTTACAACTGCACTTGAAGAAACTTTCAAAGTTCTTGAAATGTTTCGCATTGACTGACCTTCTTGTCTTAAAGTAATGGTGGACTGTCGTTTCTGTTTGTTTATTTGAGCTGTTCTTGCCGTAATATGGACTTGGTCTTTTACCAAATAGGGCCATGTTCTGTATACCACCTCTACCTTGTCACAACACAACTGATTGGCTAAAACACATTAAGAAGGAAAGAAATATCACAAATGAACTTTTAACAACACACACCTGTTAATTACACCATACCCAATCCGGACTCGACGCGTGCGCGAGCGTTGCAAAATAAATGTACACATACATGTTATTCAAGCATTGCACCCATCAGGGGTCTACATTGCCAAGCACTAAAATAGAAGTGGATTCTATTTGTGGCGCACAATGCGCTGCAAGTCCTGCCTCTCCCATCTCCTCATTGGCTTTAGAAGCATATACCCACTTGCCATCTCCTCATTGGTTATACCCACGTGGGTGATTGAAAGATGAACTGAGCTCGGTTATGGTAATACACCTTATTATGAAAGTTAGTTGCCAATCGCCATAGAAAGTCCAAAGAAGAAAAAGCCTGGAAGGAGGAGAGATGACTACAAACTATTCTGTTGACCATTTTATGTGGATTAATTGTCGGAGTAAGAGGACCTTGTGCATTTCAGGTAAAATAACAACTCAATGTGTATTTCCCAGGACAAATTAGCTAGCAACAGCAAGCTATCTATCTAAATAGGACAGATTAGCTAGCAACTGCAAGCTAGCTATCTAAATAGGACAGATTAGCTAGCAACTGCAAGCTATCTATCTAAATAGGACAGATTAGCTAGCAACTGCAAGCTAGCTAAATTGCCATAAATGTTGAATATTTTTTGACCTGTCCCCAAATTAATATAATTGGTTCAGAGTTGGTTTTGATATTTCAACCTGCGTGTTGTGATCGCGTTTGGTGTGGGGGGACAAAATCAATTTGCGCACGATGGTGCTCACGGACGCACGTGCACGTCCGGTTTGGACATGGTGCTAATTGAAATGCATTCCAGGTGACTACCACATGAAGCCAGTTGAGAGAATGCCAAGAATGTGCAAAGCTGTCATCAAGGCAAAGGGTGGCTACTTTGAAGAATCTAAAATCTAAAATATATTTAGATTTATTTAACACTTTTTTGGTTACTACATGTTTCCATATGTGTTATTTCATATTTTTGATATCTTCACTATTATTCTACAATCTATAAAATAGTTTTAAAAAATAAAGAAAAACCCTTGAAACAGTAGGTGTGTCCCAACCTTTGACTGGAGGTGTATGTATTTTTGCAGGATTTGTGGAAGAGGAAAATGTGATTTATTATCTTATATGGCCTGAAGAAGGGACATGTCATCCTGTTCCTCTTAGTCTCTGTAAGATTGCTCTATCGCACTGTTTCAAGTTGCCCTTTTCAGTTTTTGTAGTCTGTTTTATAACTTATCATATGAAATGGGTGACGCAGTACACAATTGGATGACATAGTACACAAAAAATGGGGGCCCATTATGGATTGTAAGCACCACTTTCAAAACGAATGGCTAAAAATATAAATAAGTTCTTGGAGCATCATTTTAATGGTGGGGCAGCATGATCTGATATTATTGAATATCTAATCTGAAGCCCATGCCGTATCTGTGGGTTGTTTAAATGTTTAAAAAAATAAAAAATAATGAGGTGAATTATGATGAATCTGCATTGGTCTTTTAGCTGAATAATGTTATGCCTAGTTATTTTTTATCTAGTCTAGACTGCATGATTTTTTTCAAATTGGTAGGGCTATTTGTCCATAAAAATACTCATATCAGTTATATTCACCTACCTTTTAAATGCGAATATGCCTCTTATAGACATATCAAGTGTAGTTTATTGTTATTTCATATTGATCATCTGGGTAAGTGCTTCTTTCGTCCATCAGCCTACTTAAAAAAATATAATTCAGACTGTAAAAAAAGGAAGGGACTGGGTTTCACTAAGCCTATATAGCCTGCCTTATGCTAAATCAGAAAAAAAGATGGCTGACTTGGTGGGGAAGAATTCAAAGCACATCTTCTCCTGTTTGGCAGTTCTGTCACGCCCTGACCTTAGTTATCTATGTTTTATGTTTTATTTTTGTCAGGTCCGGGTGTGACGAGGGTGGGTATGTGTGTTTTTGTCCTGTCTAGGGTTTTTGTATGTCTAGGTAATGTAGGTCTATGGTGGCCTGAATTGGTTCCCAATCAGAGGCAGCTGTTTATCGTTGTCTCTGATTGGGGATCCTATTTAGGTTGCCATTTTCCATTTTGGTTTTGTGGGTTATTGTCTATGTGTAGTTGCATGTCAGCACCCGGTCTATATAATGTCACGGTTGTGTTTTAGTTTGGTTTGGTTAGTGTTCTTTCTTTATTAAAAGAAGAATGTACTCATATCACGCTGTGCCTTGGTCTCCTCGTTATGATGACCGTGACAGAATAACCCACCAAACCAGGACCAAGCAGCGTGTGAATGAGGAGTGGACATCCTGGGACTGGGGGAAAGATGAGTGGAGGACATCCTGGACCTGGGAGGAGGTAATGGCAGGGGACAAGACCCTGCCATGGAAGCAGGTGGAGATGGAACAGGAGGAAAGGTGATGGTATGAGGAGTCAAGGCAACCACAGGAACCCCAAGATAATTTTGGGAGTTTTGGGGGGCACATGGAGCAGTCGGCGGAGCCGAGGAGTAAACCAGAGCCAGTCAGGGAGAAGGAGGATTCGGAGGAGAGAGAAATGGGGGAGTTGTTGAGTTGGTGTAGGATGCACGGAAACCTTGAATTACTTATTTACAGGTTTTTTTTGCATTCATTTAGGTCATTTGTATACTTATTTTGTTTAAGATGCTTAATATATTTTCAAACTTAGGGCTATATTTAGGATTTGTACAGTTCTGTAGGCAAAATACATATTCTAATAGGCCTTTTCATTTTTAGCATAAGCCAATTTTAATGAGTTTAAGTGTTATAAAGAATGATTAAATATTATAAATATTCATTTGTTTTATCTGATTGTAAATTTAGTATTTTTAAAGTTCGATAGGCAAGACATAATAGGCTTATTAGTTTACAAGTTGAACGTGATCAAAATAACGTTTACTGCAACTTTAATTGACAGTAGCCTATGTGTAGGCCTGTATTATTGGCTGTTTGGTTTGCAAAGAGGGATTTTCCCGTCCGACATTCTATTTTTCCTATACTTTGGTCATGTAAAGCAGAAACGTACCAGGTTTGTTTCAATTTCATATTCAATTAGTCTATCTTCTAATTGTTTGTTCTCTCTCTAGTCAACTTTCTGAGATCGAACTCCGTCAAGCCTGTACAGTGCCTTCAGAAAGTATTCACACCCCTTGACTTTTTCCACATTTTGTTATGTTACAGCCTGCATTTAAAATGGATTACATTTAGATTTTGTGTCATTGGCTTACATAATTTATTCCTGAACTTATTTTGGCTTGCATAACAAAGGGGTTGAATACTTAAGATATTTCAGCTTTTAATTTTTAATTCATTTGTAGAAATGTCTTAAAACATAATTCCACTTTGACATTATGGGGTATTGTATCTACATTGGTCTCTTGCATTATGTTAATAGTCTAACTATTGCATATGTATTCAAATGTATTTTGCTATGGCAAATAGGGAATGGGCAATAGAAGATGGAATCTTAAAATCGCCCAAACCTACTGTCAGTATGGATCACACAGTGGCACAAAGGTCTCTGGTAGTGGTGGTAAACTAAGGGAACATTTGGAAATCACTTTGACTTATAATAATAATAATAATAATTAGAAAAATCTCAAAGTATGTGGTATATAGTATGTTAGTATGGGTATTCAAACACATCCAAGTATTGTTCTGGACCATCCTGTTCTGTCTTCTGTCCTGTTCTGTCCCATTCTGTTCTCATCTGTCCTGTTCTCCTCTGTTCTGTCCTGTTCTCATCTATCCTGTTCTCATCTGTCCTGTCCTGTTCTGTTCTCCTCTGTTCTGTCATGTTCTCATCTGTCCTGTTGTCATGATGTGGCCCTTTCTGGGTACAGATCATGGCCTCTTTCTCTCTGTCTCTGCCTGTCTCTCTGTCTCTGTCTTTCTCTCTCTGTCTCTGTGTGTTATCTCAGGTCGTAAATTCCTGGAAGGAGACTCTCTCCCCATGGCCATGCAGAATGAGAGTACAAAGGATTTCACATGGCGAACTCTTAAATCCCCCGAATGGGAATTTGATACAAAATGTCCACTTGTGATAAGGTGGGAATGGTATGTGGACACTTAAGGGGCGGGTATGATGAGTGTGTTCATTTGGTGACCTCAGAGAGGACAGGAAACACACATAACTATATCTCTGAATGTGTACATTTCTCAATTATGGGGTTTGCATCTAATTCATGTATAAAAGGAATGAGTAAAGATTAAACTATTTTTGAAATGATGTAATGTGATGTTAAGCCTCTAATGTGAGATAATTGTATTCCCTTTAATGTTTAACTAAGTCATTGGCCCGCCCCCGTGAGCGCAGACATGATCTGGCATCATAGAAGCTCCTTTTCTATTGTTATGAATAAAAAACTCTCCTGAGAAAATCCTCTTCAGACCACGCGTACCTCGCTGGACACCGAGGGGGCACAGGTTTGAGTTTAAACTAAGCAAACCCACAGGGTGAGCTGTGATTGCGAATAGTTATTGAAT
This sequence comes from Oncorhynchus nerka, assembly GCF_034236695.1. Classification (NCBI taxonomy): domain Eukaryota; kingdom Metazoa; phylum Chordata; class Actinopteri; order Salmoniformes; family Salmonidae; genus Oncorhynchus; species Oncorhynchus nerka. The sequence continues at coordinate 8,624,405 of NC_088398.1, read as the reverse complement.
TCCTAACCACACCACGTGGAACACTGGCTACACGGCTGGAAATGGTTAGACTCTGAGATTATCGATCCCTACAGAATAAGAGAAATTCTTAGATACTAATTGCTAGTCTGCAGCTAGAAATTATGTCAACCTGGGATACGATTCCAACAGAGATCACGACGACACACTGGGCGTAAATATATAATGATTGCAATTATTTCCGAATGAGTGAGCATTCATGTGCAAAGGATTAGCAATTAAATTAGGATATCTATCAAATGTGTAGTGATTCCTTTTGTAATTCCCGCCCTTCTCAGTCCACACCCACTTCCCTTTGTCCACCAAGCCGTCATATCGGCTTAGCCCACTAGGGAACATCCCCTGTCATTTCCTTGTAACCATATCTACGGTTTGTTTGTTTATGCATTTATTTAGTTAGTTAGTAAATAAATTATTAAGATAATTGGGGTATGGATGATACATAGTAAAGGCTGGGTTTGTGCAGATAACCAACAATTTACGGAGTTTGGAATGAGACTAACGTGAGGTACAAAACACCTGTTTTTATAGGTTATTATTGTGTATTTACCATGTTACCATTTAACTCTTAAATAATGAATAATGTTAATAATTACATAACTGGTCATTTCTTTACCCTAAAATAAAGTGCTACCATAACGTCTTAATAATAAACAATTAAGCAGTTTGATCAACATTTCTCACTTGTGGTTCAAGAAAAATGTGGTTCATGATATTATTATTCATATGGATGAGTAAAATGTTTTTGTACCCTAATTAAACATGATGCACAGGTATCAGTCGAGAGTTTCAACTTTCAGATCTTTATTGAACACAAACACACACACACACACACAAACTCCTGTTAGAGTATCAAACACATAGTTATATACATGCACAATGTTGAATGAATGTTAAAGCTCTTTCGAGATGTCAATCTTCCTATCTACCATGATTTGACTTTCGTTTCCCTTTGAATAGTCATGTCTAGGAAAGTGTTGACATAGAAACCGGGAGGGGATGTGTTTTGCATTGTGCATTTCTCTTCTCAATCACCTTCAGGTATTTCCCCCCTCTAACATTTAATACATGTATCAGGAGCACAGCTAAAGCAGAGCCAAGCCCTGTGTGGAAAGGTACAAGCGTGTGGGGTGGTCTGATGCGACGGAGGCTATCTAGGGCTCATTCCTCGGCGGGTAGGACTTTGTCGAGGTAAACCTTGATGGAGTTGATGGTCTCGTCCAGGTAGGTGCCGACATGGGGGCGCACATAGTGTCCATACAGACCCAGGCCGGCCATACGGGCCTTGTACACCAAGGGTGCTGCTTCCTGGGCCAGACCACTGGACAACACACACATAGAGACAGGAGATGTCAGTGATGTTATAGGTTAACATCCTATGTGTCTGGGTTAAAATACATGTGTTTTTGAGTGTTTTTGTAATTACATTTTTATATCTGTGTATTGGAGTATTCTGAAATGGTTGAATGGTTATTTGAGATCTAAAACAAGTAGCCTTCCAAATTGTATTTGAAAGCATTTCAAATACCTGGGTTAAATGCATGGGATCTGAGCCAGTGTATTTAAGTTTTTCAAATACTTTCCAAGTGTATTTCCAACTATTTGATTTTTCAAATAAAGATGATCTGAATACTTGTTTTGAAATGTAATTGAAATACATTAAATTGTATTTTAAGTTCTGATGTGTCCACTGGTTAATAGAGAATGGTAAAATATCTAGTTAGCATGAAAGGCCAATATCTAAGATCCTATAATTGTTTGAATTCCTATTTCAAAGTTATGGGCAGATAGACTGAAGAACTGACAGTAAAGCAGGCAAACGGATAGACAAACAAGCAGGACAACAGGACATTGACAGACTGACAGACTGACTCAATGCAGGGTCTGGATTGACGCGACAAGTTAACTTGGTTGTGTCGCGGTGGGGCACTCACGTTCCGATCTTGACAGCGCTCAGGAATTTGGGGTTGCCCTGCAGCTCCTCGATGTAGTCTTTGGCAGCCTGGCCCTGGCCCTGGCCCAGGTTCTCAGTCATAGGCCCCACAGCAGCCTGCAACTTGCTGTAGGCGTTCATCAGCCTCTTGTAGAACACAGACTTCATGGCCTCATACTTCTCCACCAGCTCCTTGTCTGGCTCTGGTACTTGACACAGGCACACAGAGACTGGAGGGGAGACAGGGAAGAGATAGTTTTTATTAATTAATTACACTTGCTTGACTTGATTGACTGCTGTTATACAGTATCTAAAACCACTGGACTAACTATAGCCACAAAATAGCCCTAATATAGTAAAATGCTTTGCATAACCAGGCAGTGTGTGTGAGTAAGGTTGATTTAGTGTCTGTGTAGTGGAGATAGTTTGGTCACTTGGTTTGATCACTCTCATGATGAGTAAACTCGGCTGAAATAATCAAAGACCATTTCAACCTGACATATGAGGTCTCTCTTATCCCTGCAGATTGTGTAGCAGTGGGGTCTGATGCCCATAGTGTCACTGCTCAACGTGGTCGGTCGATCACCTCCACAAGTCCATCCCAGTTCAAAGCCTATCACCTCTCAGATACACATACAACTAACTGTGCTATGCATTCCTGTTGGCTGACATATACTCTCACTGTCACTGACATGTTCACAGCTGGAGGTCAAAGCCTATCACCTCTCAGATAAACATACAACTAACTGTGCTATGCATTCCTGTTGGCTGACATATACTCTCACTGTCACTGACCTGTTCACAGCTGGAGGTCAAAGCCTATCACCTCTCAGATAAACATACAACTAACTGTGCTATGCATTCCTGTTGGCTGACATGTACTCTCACTGTCACTGACATGTTCACAGCTGCAGGTCAAAGGTAGCTATTACCTTCTGTTGTATAAACGGCTGGAATGAACACTATATATGCATTTTCATAAATGTTGGTAAATTTGCTTTGATTGTTTAAAGACATTATGGAAGAGATTGGTGTCTTTTTTCACTATCTAATCATGGCATGGGATTGTTCAATGACAGCCATGTCTTTGTTTAAAATATCACGAGGGTTTCATTTCAGAGACAAATAATCATGTTTTTTAGTCAAATGTTATATATCCGCCTCTCCCACAGAAATAAGTTGTATTACAGTCAGGTTTTACACAGTCAAATGTGACAAATAGATACATTTTTTATAAAGAACTGTACAAATGATACATTTGTGACATCAATATACGGTAATTATTTTTTTAACCAAAAAAAATTCAACACAGTAATATGAGATCTGTATGTAAAACCTTTATATTTGACATTTTAGTCATTTAGCAGATGCTCTTATCCATCTTAAGCTAACTAGGTGAGACAGCCACATATCCCAGTCAAGTATACAGGATACCAACCTTCCATTCCAGCTAAACAATGGATATATAGCATTTTTGCACACAATTTTTTTTCCCATACACATCTAAAATCTATGAATTAAACATTTGAGAACAGTAAACAATATTTTACATGCACATGAATCTACCTATAAGCATTCATTTCTGATGAAAAAACACTAATCTGGTTTGAGTTCTGCAGGGTGTGTGTTGCAGGTTCTCAGTCTTACCTTGGAGTGCAAGCACTAAGGCTAATGCCAACTTTCCATTCATTTCTGAAAGAAAAAAACAAACACAATATGAATTTATATGCATTATTTAGATGAAGTTAAATGCTATGCCTGTCTATTTATTAGACTAGAAATCACACCTTTCTGATCAGGCATCAATGAAACTATAACTGATATGAAAGGACGATGCATCTTAAAATACATGAGAAAATAAATAAATAATACATTAATACATTTATATTTTTAGAGATTACTAGAGCATTGAAATAATATATGTATAAAAGTTGAGAAGAGAGAGAGAAAAAGACGACCTCCTGTTGTAGTGGGTGTACAGATCCCAGTGAAATAAATGACAGTCTCCTTTGGTGGCTGAGTTGTCTGTAAAGCAATCTGAACAAGTAGACACCATGATATAGTGAGGAGAGTAAACAAACGTCATCTAATGAGTATGCACACAGGTACGCACGCACACAAACACCTACACGAACACACACACGCACGCACACACACCCACGCACCAGACACACACGAACCCACTGTACCTATAGGACAAACATCCACACACTCGTTCGCCTACACAAAGTCCATTGCACTTGAGACAGGTGATGCAATGCATCCAGATTATCACTTGGATTGGTTTCTGAAATCTATTTATGCCGCAATGCCCAATTCTGCATACGAAGGAAAGCCTAAATGATCCTCAAAAACGTTTGCATATCAATGAATGAAAGAGATTTTTTTTGAATGAATGATCGTGTTAAGCATTTTAACTATCTGAAAGTTTTCCCATAATTGATTTGTCAACATTTGTGTGGAACATAAACCAGTATGTTTTACTGCCTCTATGTAACTCATTGAAATCTGTATTCTTGCACACATTCAGAATTCACGAACTCAACAACAAAACACTCTTCACAATGTCTAACAAAAAAGTATCTCAATGGTTTATTCACACTAAGGTCCATTCTCGCTGTTTATTTGAACGTGTTTCATGTATCCCAGTTAGTCAGATTATGGTTTTGATTGAATGAAACAGAGCCCTGAGTGTGTTGACTGTGTTCCAGGATCGATGTCTGCAGTCCACACAGTGAGACCCGGGAGAAATGTCCTGCAGGTCACACACATCTCCCCTCCAGCCAGACACCCCTGCTGAACCTTGTATCTCAACTGTCAACTCTCACCGAGATAACACTCCGATTTCAGCACAGTCTGTAGCTATCACTCCCATCACTGATGTCTCTGTCTGTCTGTCTGTCTGTCTGTCTGTCTGTCTGTCTGTCTGTCTGTCTGTCTGTCTGTCTGTCTGTCTGTCTGTCTGTCTGTCTGTCTGTCTGTCTGTCTGTCTGTCTGTCTGTCTGTCTGTCTGTCTGTCTGTCTGTCTGTCTGTCTGTCTCCGTCCTGTCCTGTCCTGTCCTGTCCTGTCCGTGTTGCTTTCTCTCTGCCTCTCTCTGCCATTCTAAAATATTCTCAGTCTCTCTCAGGTTTCTACTTCATTCAGTTCAGAGAATGATGAATGTGAGCAGTGTAGACTGTGTCAAGGGAAAGTTTATGAAAAGGCACAAGACTAATTGTACAATTTATTTTATTTAGTGTTCATTCATTTGGTGGTTCACAATAGTTAATTGACTCACTTAGATGCAATATGTGAGCCATAACGGTTTGATTACTAATACACTCTATGGCAGTTTTAAAACTATCAAAACCCTTGTGCTGTGGTTGATGAAACACTAGTAAACGGGTGTCCTCGTTCACCGGCCAAATTATACAACAGTGTTGAAGCGCTCTTCTGAAACATTGTAACACAAATGTCCTAGTTGTAATCCCTAGTGCATATGAACATAGAATCAGTCCTAGTATCACCTTGCATGAGTATATGTGCTGGCAGTGAGCTGGGTGGGTGTTCGTCTGCCTTAGATTCAGTTAGATGGGTCTGTACTGATCGATCTTCTCCTTGACTCTGTCCCAGAAGGAACTGGTGGAGGCTGAGGCCCAGTTCATATAGGGATCAGCCACTGGTTTGATGTGGTCCTCGTAGTACGCACCAGCAAAGGCCTGCACCGCCTCTCTTATTCTCTGGGCTTTAACTTTGGCTGCCCTGTAAGACACACACACAAGAATAAATCAGTTGGAAGCAGCATCCACTGAGCGCACGCCTTTTACCCTTATCCTTAAAACGGCATGGTCGGCCATGTTGACTGTGTGTCTGTTTGTACCTGTATGTCTCTGTTGCCCTCTGCAGAACCCCCTCAGAGTCAGAGTCCCCTGGGGCTGGCGTCTGGGCCACTATGGACACACATGCTATGGAGGAGAGAGGTTACAGTCGGTTGAAAACCATACTCAAAATACTACCAGTCCATGTCAACAGTTCAATGGAGGACAGTCTAGATAGACAGTAAAACATGTTGAAATGCACAGCCACACCTTGAATGAGCAAGAGGAGAGCAACTAGCTTCAGTTTCCCTGGCATCTGTCATAGAAACCGAATGGGAAGATTTGGCTAAAATACACATCTCATTTAGAAAAGAGATATCACATATAATGAAATTATTCAAATTATACATTTTTTATCACCCCAAACAAAACTAATCATACATTCAAATGATATATCACTGATATGTATATATATTTCTGTAATCAACATTATCACACATAACAGCTGGCCTCCAGTATAAAAACAGCTAGAAACGACACAATTCAAAGTAAGTGAAAGAGCATTTTAGGGAGTGTTTTACCTTAGTGTTTGTTCTCAGTATTGTCAATCTGTTTGGTGGAATCAAGTCACTTTATTTGAATTACAGGACTTCTCACAGCGCTTTTTCTTGGTTACATGTGTACATTGTTCTTGTTTAGGTGACCACTGACCGATGGTCTGTTTTTGGGTGGGAAGTGGTGACTGATTGGATTGGCTTAGATGATCAGTGAGTCAGTCGTAAGTAGTCCAGTGGTTCGATACTCTTTATTTATTTAAGTTCTGAAAAAAGATTTTCTGGGTATACTGCAACCACCTAAATGTAAGCAAGCCGAAATATCACATATTTAGTGATAATTCCCTTTAGATTATATATATATATATATTTGACCAAGATGAATTATCTATCATCATTGGAAGATAATTTTGCTTATTTTAACCTAAAAAAGGGTTAACACAAAATATCTTGAAATAAGAAAAATGACTTGTGTCAGCTGCTACAGTATACATTTTTGTGCAAAATAAACACTAACTCCTAGCAACACATTTAAAAAAGCCTCTCAAGTTAAACTTTCATCCTTGCATTTTCCAAAAGGTTACATTAATCTCTCAAAATGTTTTCAATTTCAACATTGTCTGGATAGCTATCCAAAGGTCCTTTATTAAAGACGAGTTCCAAAGTACTCTCTCTCTCTCTCTCTCTCTCCCTCTCTCTCTCCCTCTCTCTCTCTCTCTCTCTCTCTCTCTCTCTCTCTCTCTCTCTCTCTCCCTCTCTCTCTCTCTCTCTCTCTCTCTCTCCCTCTCTCTCTCCCCCCTCTCTCTCTCCCTCTCTCTCTCTCTCTCTCTCTCCCTCCCTCCCTCTCTCTCTCTCTCTCTCTCTCTCTCTCCCTCTCTCTCTCCCCCTCTCTCTCTCTCTCTCTCTCTCTCTCTCTCTCTCTCTCTCCCTCTCTCTCTCTCTCTCTCTCTCTCCCTCTCGCTCTCTCGCTCTCTCGCTCTCTCTCTCTCTCGCTCTGCAACACATCAGTTTCAGGCTCAATGCTGAATGACACACTGATACATGACTAACTGTGGATGTCATTTTCAAATCTTGTTTTCCCACTATTGCTTTTCCGTTGATGCCCTTTGTCCATTCACCTCTTTCACCAATAGTTGGTTGTTGTGAGAAGAGGGTACAGAGAGCAGATTAAAGCTGCCCACTATCATGACACTCCACCAGAGAATAGGGTGAAAATATGAGTATTACCTGGTGGGGTGCACAACCCTCTTGCCCCCTGGACCCCCTCTATACCTGACCCTTGACCTCTGGTCAAACACAGGAGCAGATACCAGTAAACAGGGACAGCATAGTAATCATTAACTCAGGATAAACAGTGACTTTAGAACGGACCTTGTGAAATGGAGGACCAGTAGCAATTGTAGTGCTCCCAATTGCCCTTTGGTGTCTGCTATTGACATAGATGGATAGACCACTATCTCTCATAGAACACTCTCTGCTATTAATTCATTCTGCAGAATTATTTGACCGGGTTAGTGTCTCTCAATAAAGCTATTTTGATGTGTGGATATGAAGAGTGACACATTATATCCAGGGCATCAAAGTGTGTCTGTTGCATTGCTTTACAGAGTGTTCATTGATAAGGAGAGCTCAATAACAGCATCAATCCAGAGTCCATTTATGATTGTGACACAAGTTTGTATCTTTTTTTAGGGGAAGCATATCTTAGCACAGGAACATGAGGTTTCAAGAGATTGAACATTGTTCATAGAGATACTTTTCAAGGCTGCACACAACCAACATGTTGAATGGAAGAAAGGGTCTATTGACAGACACTTGTCTTACTGCTGAATCTCAGTTAGAGGAGTGTCTGGGCAAAATGTGAAATTACTTGTGTTGCAGATTTCTTTTAAGTATAGTATCTTTCAGTCAGAATGCACAGATTCTTTCTTTGGCCACCATGATGGTGTTTTTAACCCCTGTGTCATACTGGTCAGCTGACCATTCACTTTGACCACATTAACATCCTACACATATCCCACAATGCATCATAAACAGAGATGAAGTGAATGTTTGGTCTTTCTGCACAGTTTTGTTAATACATGTTATGCATACTGTCTGTATTATGTGTACAGGTCTTCATATCTGTACATCCTTATAAAGCCGTGCTTCTACATCTGCACTGCTGGCTGTTTGGGGTTTTAGGCTGGGTTTCTGTACAGCACTTTGTGACATCGGCTGATGTAACAAGAGCTTATATATATTTGATTAATTGATTGATGTGCCCCTCATATATTAGTTAAAGAGACACATGTCAAATCAAGATCAATGTTGATCAAACTCATTGTCCAGAATAACTTCTAACTTGTCATTGCCTGGACTCATTGGTCTCTTTAAAAATCAACAGGTTGACTTCTTACTGTAGCAAATCAAATGCATAATATAACAACCCACAAATATAGTTTTATCACAAAGGTATCTTTATTGTTCAGCTCATTGTGTTCCAGGTTATTAAAGCAGGCCATAATAATTACACAGAAATGACGTCGGTCTCTTCACAGAGGTCGAATATAACATTGGTGTCTGTCGGCACAACGCAAGTGTCAGCGTCACAGCAACCGCGTCACCAGACAAGACAGAGAAAGAAGCGTAGTGGTGGGGGGAGGGGGAGCTCTTAGACAGGCATGGTCAGAGGTGTACAGGCTTACTACTGCTTGGGGAAGGTCTCATCGATCTTGGCCTTCATCTTGTCAAACTGCTCAGTGAACCAGGTCCTGGAGATGGGGAGACAGACACACAGTGAGTCATTTCAGTCTTTAATTATTTCAGAGTACTAATGTAGATCTCCAATGAATTTAATGTTGGGTTATGTTTTGGGGTGTGTGTGTGTGCGTGTACCTGGTTTTGGTGATGAACTCGCTGTCCCCAATCTTTTCAACTATGTCCTTCGTCTTGACGGTCAGGTCCTCACTTAGGTCCTTCATCTGATTGCCGAAGGTGGCGAAATGCTCCTCAATGGTCTTCTCAGCCTCCTGAGCCTCTGTAGAGAGAGAGAAAGGAGGCAGGGTTAGAACTATGAACAGAAGGGGAGAGTGTTAGAACTATGAACAGAGAACTGGAAATAGTCAGTAAAATGGGGAGACAGAGGGCTTCATCATGAAGACAGAAAGGTGGAGAGAGAGAGAGAGAGAGAGACAGAGAGACAGAGAGAGAGAGATGGTACATGTGTGTCAGACTTAGGCATTTAGTTGTAATAGATTTGTATCGACTGTTATCAAGTGTATTTGTGTGTGAGGCTGTGTGAGTGTGTACATGCATGTACATGTGCATGTGTTTGTGTGATAGAGAAACATCACACACGTGTCACCAGTGATAATGCATTAGTATTGACGCGAGTATTGAAGGAGGTGAAGGAGCAATGGTAATGACTAGATAGAGTTAGAGTGTAATAGATGCCTAAAAGAATAGGGCTTCATACCTGTGTGTGCAGCGAACACAAGCATCAACACGGCAATGGCAATGGACAGTTTCATCTTGACTGTTGGCTGCAAGGGAAGGACATTTAGCAACAAAACACCCTGCCTTTAATATCCTCCATCATAAAAAGGTTTGCATGATGAGTTAGTTATGAGTTCAAACCAAATTGAAGCGTTACGTTGTCAGGGCTTCACCAGGAGCTGTGCTAAACAAGTGGAAATGATCAGAAGCTGTTATGTGTTATAGCTGAAACCGTTCAGCTGCACGTGTGGCTAGTGAAAGAGCGCTCCCGTGCGGTCAGCACAGTGGACAGCTCCCTTTGCGTTCTCTAGCCATCACACATCTTTGATTGGTGGCTTCACATTAGCAAGAGAAAAAAACGTACATTTGACATTTTAGATGAAACTTGACCTGCATTTGTTTAAATTAGTAGACTAACATAACCATTTATTATATTCATATCTGTCTTGGAATGGCGCTCAGAAACAGAAGGAAGGCTGGATGTCTTTCCCACTGTATAAACTACACCTAGATGTCTTTCCCACTGTATAAACTACACCTAGATGTCTTTCCCACTGTATAAACTACACCTAGATGTCTTTCCCACTGTTTAAACTACACCTAGATGTCTTTCCCACTGTATAAACTACACCTAGATGTCTTTCCCACTGTATAAACTACACCTAGATGTCGGCACAATACCGCAAATGGATTTTGAGAGACTGGTATAGATTTTATGGAAAGTTTGGGGTATAAAATAAACAACTGCATTGGCAACATTATCGTGCATTTATTTTTACTAAATAAACTGATGATAAGAGCAAACACATGCAAAGATAGACATTTGAAGTAAAAACAATGAAAGGAAGTCTCCAGAAATGCCAGTGATAAGTAGGTTAATCTTACCTGTTTTCTGTCTCAGAGAGAAAATAACCCCAGTGTGTCTGACAGACTGACGGAGTCCCTCTATATATCCCAGGATGCTGACGTAATCAGTAGTCACCACTTCTGACCTATGGTGACCCCGCATCGCCCAATGAAGAGCACGCCAAGAGTGGCCTACTCCCACCTTCTCCTCCAGATTAACCAACACTCCCCCATCTCCCTTTTTCAGAGAGCCCAGCTGAGGTATGGTCCATGTCCTGTCTGGTTTCAAACCACACTTATTTAATCTGATTTTGTGGGAATGTATTTATTTGACTAGATCTGTAATTCACAGTCTGATCTGGGGGGTTCAACCTGCCTTAGGTTTTATAATGTGATATTCATTCGTCATAAAATATCTATCACAAGATACTACTGAGCTAAGATATTGATACAGTTCTGCAGTGGCATCACTAAACAGCACGGCATTGACAGTGCAGATCTGTCTCTGAGTCCACCGGACCAGTCTGTTTAGGGCTCTATTCAATCCATAACACTGAAGATCTGCGACCGATAATTAAAGGCAGTGTTCCCACCGTTGCGTTGACTGCATTCAATGACCTTTGCATTTTAAAGCAGATCTTCTGGCAACACGGATTGAATCCAGCCCTAAGTCTTTTTGGCAAGGCAAGTATTTGGGCCCCATTCCATCCTTCCCTCCTCCCTTCCCTGAAGTCATCCCTGTTCTGACTTCTCTGAATAGATGAAAGCTGTGTGATGGAATCCTTATTGACGCCTATCAATTTCATAATATATAAATGAGTCCTTTAACATGTGCGCTTCTTCCCCTCTGATCTACTTTCAGTGCCATTACCCTTCACTGACCTCACACGCAGATCTGTGTTATCAGTGTTATCATGTGATACAGAATGCACAGCATCCTATTTGTCCACTGTTATGTAAATATGATAGATGTCCATTATATGCTGTCTCCAACAGAGAGAAGCTGGGGTCAACAAACCTCTACTGTACTGGAATAGCCTATACGTAACTCCACGTCCAAGAACTACAAAGTCTGGCAAAGTCTATGTCAACTTCTTCTTTTTTGTGTTTTTTGTGGATGTCAGCCTGTGTCTGTCTGTGTCTGTCTGTCTTTGTCTTTGTCTTTGTGTGTGTGTGTGTGTGTGTGTGTGTGTGTGTGTGTGTGTGTGTGTGTGTGTGTGTGTGTGTGTGTGTGTGTGTGTGTGTGTGTGTCATGTTTGGTGTGGTACAGGGGTTTGGTGTAAATAATCACATGGACACAACTCTGAAAACACCAGATTTGTAGTTATTTGACTCGAGAGTCTTATGGCTTTATTTGCACTATTCTTAAAATAGGGAAGTAAGTCTAGAAGGTCATTCTCTGTGTTGGAGCATACCGGGGTAGTGGACTACAGTTTGTTGAACTATAGTAACCTCTCATTAGTGCTGGAGGGGTATGTTTTCCTCATTGCAGCACTTCCCTCTTTACACCCAGCCCTTGCTGCCCACGGCAGGGAGCCCATTTGGTGCTGATGGCTTTAGCCATATGAAACCCTATTGTGATGCACAGATGACCATTGTCTTGCACCTCTTAATCACACAGTACCCATTCCTCACCTGTGGTAGAGTGTCTTTGTGTGATGCATGAGGCGTGAACGTGCATGTCTCACTCGCTCATGAATTGCAAGCCGCCTGATAAAAGACTGTTTTTTCCCCCCTTCTTTTGCCAAAGGGCTCCTGTGGTGATGGTTTGTGTTCCAGCACCAAGATGGGGGAAGAGGGGGGAGGAAGGGTAAAATCTCTGTGGGGGAGTTGTCGGGGGTTACTGTAGGTTTTGCTCTGCCAACACCTGCTAGCTGGAGCCCTTTGTTGCTTCAGCCGGAGCCAGAGACACCCAGGAGCTGCAGTATAGTATGTGAGAAGAAATGCTGACTGGCAGAATGCTTGTGGTTTTCCTGTTTTCTCCTTGGCCAGACCGTTACAAATACATCCAGGGTTTACTATAGTGTAGGACACTTCACCCAAACACGGCCTTCCAGTAGAGGAGGAACAGAAACTAATTGTGACTCAATAACTTACTCACCTTCAATGAAGTTGCATGCAATGCACTTCAACACAGAGGTTGTTATTAGGAGTGTGACCTGATTTAGGGGAGAGGTCATTGTAGTCATTGTTGCTGTTCTTGTCTTCTAATTGAATACAAGGTCACACACTTGAAACAGTATGCTACTTTTGGTTAGGGTTGAGTGGGGGTGGTTTACGAGACACAGTTATTGCTTGCATGGAGTATTTTTTCTACTGTTTTTTTCCTGGTTAAAAAAAAGGATGTGTGAGCACATTTTAAGGTGTTTGTGTTCATATTTATAGACTTGATCACGAAACGGTGCTTCAAATTCAAAAATAAAGATGCCCATAGTGCTATTGTATACAGTGAGAATTAACTTGGTTTAGTTTATTAAAACTACCATTAACAACAATACTAAAGTATTGTAGGTGTAAGTGCTTTTTGCAGTAGGGGATTGGTAGAGCAGAGAGGAGGGATAAGTGGTGGCCTTCACTGCCTGGCTTCCAGCCTAAATGTTTACTTGCTGGCCTCTATCCTACGCTTCAGAGGCAAACTTTGTGAAGCACACTTTCTGTTAATTAACTACACTCAAAAAACTCCATGCTTTGTTTGCTCTGACAGAATAACTTACTATTACTGTGTGTTTCTGGTGTTTACATGTTCTTTTCAACACGATTTATCCAGGTATATACCTAAAATCTCTTAGATAAAATCTATTTTGCAACACAGACTCTGTCCAAGATAGCAGCAAGGTCAGCGATATTCAAAGTGCAAAAATTATAGATTCATAAAAACTATAGATCCATAAAAAGCATTTGTGTACCTATGTACCTGCGTGTGTACCTTCGTGCACGTCTGTGTATCTTAGATGGGAGAGAAGGATGGACTATCTATAAACATACAGTTGAAGTGGGAAGTTTACATACACTTAGGTTGGAGTCATTAAAACTAGTTTTTCAACCACTCCACACATTTCTTGTTAACAAACTATAGTTTTGGCAAGTCGGTTAGGACATCTACTTGTGCATGACACAAGTCATTTTTCCAACAATTGTTTAGAAGACAGATTATTTCACTTATAATTCACTGTATCACAATTCCAGTGGGTCAGAAGTTTACATACACTAAGTTGACTGTGCGTTTAAACAGCTTGGAAAATTCCAGAAAATGATGTCATGGATTTAGAAGCTTCTGATAGGCTAATTGACATAATTTGAGTCAATTGGAGGTGTACCTGTGGATGTATTTCAAGGCCTACCTTCAAACTCAGTGCCTCTTTGCTTAACATCATGGGAAAATCAAAAGAAATCAGCCAAGACCTTAGAAAAAAAATTGTAGACCTCCACAAGTCTGGTTCATCCTTGGGAGCAATTTCCAAATGCCTGAAGGTACCACGTTCATCTGTACAAACAATAGTATGCAAGTATAAACACCATGGGACCACGCAGTCGTTATACCGCTCATCAAGGAGACGTGTTCTGTCTCCTAGAGATGAACGTCCTTTGGTGTGAAAAGTGCAAATCAATCCCAGAACAACAGCAAAGGACCTTGTGAAGATGCTGGAGGAAACAGGTACAAAAGTATCTATATCCACAGTAAAACGAGTCCTATATCGACATAACCTCTAATGCCGCTCAGCAAGGAAGAAGCCACTGCCCCAAAACCGCCATAAAAAAGCCACACTACGGTTTGCAACTGCACATGGGAACAAAGATCGTACTTTTTAGAGAAATATCCTCTGGTCTGATGAAACAAAAATAGAACTGTTTGGCCATAATGACCATCGTTATGTTTGGAGGGAAAAGGGGGAGGCTTGCAAACCAAAGAACACCATACCAACCGTGAAGCACGGGGGTGGCAGCATCATGTTGTGGGGATGCTTTGCTGCAGGAGGGACTGGTGCACTTCACAAAATAGATGGCATCATAAGGAAGGGAAATTATGTGGATATATTGAAGCAACATCTCAAGACATCAGTCAAGAAGTTAAAGCTTGGTCGCAAATGAGTCTTCCAAATGGACAATGACCCCAAGCATTCTTCCAAAGTTGTGGCAAAATGTCTTAAGGACAGAAAAAGTTAAGGTATTGGAGTGGCCATCACAAAGCCCTGACTTCAATCCTATAGAACATTTGTGGGCAGAACTAAAAAAGCATGTGCAAGCAAGGAGGCCGACAAACCTGACTCAGTTACACCAGCTCTGTCAGGAGGCCTACAAACCTGACTCAGTTACACCAGCTCTGTCAGGAGGAATGGGCCAAAATTCACCCAACTTATTGTGGGAAGATTGTGGAAGGCTACCGAAATGTTTGACCCAAGTTAAGCAATTTGAAGGCAATGCTACCAAATACTAATTGAGTGTATGTAAACTTCTGACCCACTGGGAATGTGATGAAAAAAATAAAAGCTCAAATAAATCATTCTCTCTACTATTATTCTGACATTTCACATTCTTAAAATTCAGACAGGGAATTTTTACTAGGATTAAATGTCAAGGAATTGTGAAAAACTGAGTTTAAATGTATTTGGCTCAGGTGCATGTAAACTTCCGACTTCAACTGTAGTAGATGAAAACACAAATATGGTTCCTGAAACCTGCTGGGATAACGAGAAAGGAATGTGAGAGCAGATCCCGACAAGCCAGGACCGGGGAAGCAGGGAGAGAGGGAGGGAGGTACGGAAGGAGGGAGGAAAGGGGACAAAAGAGAAAGAAAGACCTGCAGGGCAGGAGGGGGTGGAAAGGTCCTTTAGTGTTTAGTCAATCAAGCACCATCTGTAAAGATTAGGAGGAATTGACAGTGTGTGTGGAGAGGGGTGTATGGGTGGTGGGGGAGGGTCCTAAAAGAAATGGTGAAAGGGGGATGTGGGTTAGGGAGAAGGATAGGCACCCTGAAAAAAGGCCTTACTGAAAATCATCAGACATTTCCCTTGTAGAAGTTATCCCTATAAATGTATGTAACAACAGCCTGAAGAAAGTGTATTATAAGGAACGTGTGTGTTTATGAGTGTACAGGTAGTAGAGAACTGCCTACAGGGGGTTTAGGGTTGGTGTTTCGGGGTTAAAGACATTGGATCTGGGGATGGGAAAATATGATAGAAAAGAAGACATTCTGTCCAACCAATTTCTGTGGCCTCCAGATGTGATGTTACGTGACATTATAACCTAACGATCTCAATTCAACTTACATTGTGGTTTATAAAGACCAAAACTGAATTATTGTATGTCAGGGGTCTCCAACCCTATTCCCGGAGAGCTACCCTCCTGTAGGTTCTCGCTCCAACCCTGTTCCCGGAGAGCCACCCTCCTGTAGGTTCTCGCTCCAACCCTGTTCCCGGAGAGCTACCCTCCTGTAGGTTCTCGCTCCAACCCTGTTCCCGGAGAGCTACCTTCGTGTAGGTTCTCGCTCCAACCCTGTTCCCGGAGAGCTACCTTCCTGTAGGTTCTCGCTCCAACCCTGTTCCCGGAGAGCCACCCTCCTGTAGGTTCTCGCTCCAACCCTGTTCCCGGAGAGCTACCCTCCTGTAGGTTCTCGCTCCAACCCTGTTCCCGGAGAGCCACCCTCCTGTAGGTTCTCGCTCCAACCCTGTTCCCGGAGAGCCACCCTCCTGTAGGTTCTCGCTCCAACCCTGTTCCCGGAGAGCCACCCTCCTGTAGGTTCTCGCTCCAACACGGTTCCCGGAGAGCTACCCTCCTGTAGGTTCTCGCTCCAACCCTGTTCCCGGAGAGCCACCCTCCTGTAGGTTCTCGCTCCAACCCTGTTCCCGGAGAGCTACCCTCCTGTAGGTTCTCGCTCCAACACGGTTCCCGGAGAGCTACCCTCCTGTAGGTTCTCGCTCCAACCCTGTTCCCGGAGAGCCACCCTCCTGTAGGTTCTCGCTCCAACCCTGTTCCCGGAGAGCCACCCTCCTGTAGGTTCTCGCTCCAACCCTGTTCCCGGAGAGCCACCCTCCTGTAGGTTCTCGCTCCAACCCTGTTCCCGGAGAGCCACCCTCCTGTAGGTTCTCGCTCCAACCCTGTTCCTGGAGAGCTACCCTCCTGTAGGTTCTCGCTCCAACCCTGTTCCCGGAGAGCTACCCTCCTGTAGGTTCTCGCTCCAACCCTGTTCCCGGAGAGCCACCCTCCTGTAGGTTCTCGCTCCAACCCTGTTCCTGGAGAGCTACCCTCCTGTAGGTTCTCGCTCCAACACGGTTCCCGGAGAGCTACCCTCCTGTAGGTTCTCGCTCCAACCCTGTTCCCGGAGAGCCACCCTCCTGTAGGTTCTCGCTCCAACCCTGTTCCCGGAGAGCCACCCTCCTGTAGGTTCTCGCTCCAACCCTGTTCCCGGAGAGCTACCCTCCTGTAGGTTCTCGCTCCAACCCTGTTCCCGGAGAGCTACCTTCCTGTAGGTTCTCGCTCCAACCCTGTTCCCGGAGAGCTACCTTCCTGTAGGTTCTCGCTCCAACCCTGTTCCCGGAGAGCCACCCTCCTGTAGGTTCTCGCTCCAACCCTGTTCCCGGAGAGCTACCCTCCTGTAGGTTCTCGCTCCAACCCTGTTCCCGGAGAGCCACCCTCCTGTAGGTTCTCGCTCCAACCCTGTTCCCGGAGAGCCACCCTCCTGTAGGTTCTCGCTCCAACCCTGTTCCCGGAGAGCCACCCTCCTGTAGGTTCTCGCTCCAACACGGTTCCCGGAGAGCTACCCTCCTGTAGGTTCTCGCTCCAACCCTGTTCCCGGAGAGCCACCCTCCTGTAGGTTCTCGCTCCAACCCTGTTCCCGGAGAGCTACCCTCCTGTAGGTTCTCGCTCCAACACGGTTCCCGGAGAGCTACCCTCCTGTAGGTTCTCGCTCCAACCCTGTTCCCGGAGAGCCACCCTCCTGTAGGTTCTCGCTCCAACCCTGTTCCCGGAGAGCCACCCTCCTGTAGGTTCTCGCTCCAACCCTGTTCCCGGAGAGCCACCCTCCTGTAGGTTCTCGCTCCAACCCTGTTCCCGGAGAGCCACCCTCCTGTAGGTTCTCGCTCCAACCCTGTTCCTGGAGAGCTACCCTCCTGTAGGTTCTCGCTCCAACCCTGTTCCCGGAGAGCTACCCTCCTGTAGGTTCTCGCTCCAACCCTGTTCCCGGAGAGCCACCCTCCTGTAGGTTCTCGCTCCAACCCTGTTCCTGGAGAGCTACCCTCCTGTAGGTTCTCGCTCCAACATGGTTCCCGGAGAGCTACCCTCCTGTAGGTTCTCGCTCCAACCCTGTTCCCGGAGAGCCACCCTCCTGTAGGTTCTCGCTCCAACCCTGTTCCCGGAGAGCCACCCTCCTGTAGGTTCTCGCTCCAACCCTGTTCCCGGAGAGCCACCCTCCTGTAGGTTCTCGCTCCAACCCTGTTCCCGGAGAGCTACCCTCCTGTAGGTTCTCGCTCCAACCCTGTTCCCGGAGAGCCACCCTCCTGTAGGTTCTCGCTCCAACCCTGTTCCCGGAGAGCTACCCTCCTGTAGGTTCTCGCTCCAACACGGTTCCCGGAGAGCCACCCTCCTGTAGGTTCTCGCTCCAACCCCAGCCGTAACTAACCTGGTTCAGCTTATCATTGTTATCAGAACATGGTGCATGATAGAGGGAATTTATACATGATTTGCTTTGTGTGTTCATCAACCATAAATTGTAAGATGAAGATCCATCTATTCAGCTATATTAACTACCTCATTTGTCATTGTAAATAAAAATAAATGTAAAAGTTGAAAAAAGTTGATAAATGTTTGACAAGTAAAGAACACACTGACAATTGAGCAACAGGCATATTTTATTTCCGCAGCGCTGGGGAGCACACTGCAGTCAGCCAGACAGCCAAACAGCCAGACAGCCAGATGAACAGTGAGCAGCAGGGCGTGTTACATTGTGAAATGGCAGAGACACTCTGGCCAAACTGAATTAATACAGACAGGTAGTATATGGACCCTGTGAAGTATACCTTTTAGTTTCATTGTCATATTCGTGTCATATCACAGTCATAGTAAATACACTCCTATATAAATCACAACAAATACAGAGCCTACAAAGCAGGTGTAGATACAGAATCACAGACAAGCAAGGAACGGAGTGGTTCTGCTCCTTTGGTTCTGGACAGACTGATGCTAGTGCTGGAGATAAGCCCAGTCTTAATTCAGTGCAGTTATTGAAATGAAGGACAGCGCTGGAATGGGACGGAGACAATTTGGCTCACGATTGTTAGATACTGTTTCAACCCCACTTGTATCCCATACAGCAGCCTTAGAAACCTGATGCAGATTAGTAGAACAATTTGGAGGAGACATCTAGAGCACTTATAACGAGGAAGACAAGGGAAGCAGGTTAAAAACAATGGCCTCTTGTGTGTTTGAACAGGCCTGAACAGACACAAAGGACTGTTTGTCTGCTCAAGACCCCTTCAAAGCTCTGTCATCCTCACCCCTCTCTCTCTATCAACCCCCCTCAACCAAAACAAACAGTGCCAACACAGTGAAAACAGCATCAGTAACACTTAACTCCCTCCTCCTCTCTGTGGTAGCTAGGTGAATGGTGGCACAGTGCTTCACAACCCCCACCCCTACTTAAACAGGGGTGTAGTGGCGGGACACCAGTCCTCCAAACCCCTCCCTCCCCTGGGTCCATTTAGACGGTGGTCTCCTTGACCTTGTCCATGGCGGTCTGGAGCTGCTCACGGATCTTGGCGGCGTAGGGGGCGATCAGGCTGCTGAGCTCATCGATCTTGCCCTCCAGGGTGGTGCGCAGGTCCTCGGCGGTGGCCTCCAGCTGCTTGCGCATGCCTTCGGCCTGGGTGGAGACCTGCTGGCTCAAGTCCTGGGCCTGGTTCTTCAGAAGGTTAGTGAAGCTGCCCAGCCTCTGGGCGGCGGTGTCGTGGGCCTGACTCACGAAGGGCTCCACACGCTCCTTCACGAGATCCATGTTCTGGGAGGTACGGGACTGAATTTCTCCCAGGTAGGTAGCCACGGTGCTGGGTGGGAGAGGCAGAGGGGGTTAGCATCACTTGGAAGACATATTATTCTATGTTGGATCAAGCTGTTACAGTACATTAGCTGTTGCCATCTATACTCACTTGCGGATCTCCTCTGTGTCCTTGTTAAGGCGTTTCTTCAGTTTGCGGGTGTAGGTGTTGACGCGGTTGTGGACATCATCAGCATTCTGCTCCATCATGGTCTTGAGCTCTCCCAGGTACTGTGTGCTGCGCTCCTTGGCGTCAACCATGTCGGTCTGGAGCTTGGTGGTCAGAAGCTGCAGGTCCTGGCCCAGCAGGGCGGCTGTGTCCTGGGCGTAGGGCCCCAACTTGGTCTGGATGTCCTCCCTGTACACGGTCAGCTCAGCCACGGTGTCAGTGATCAGGGTGCTGCGGAGAGGGAGGCATGGTCAGAGATGGTCATAAAGTGGGTAGAGGTAGACATAAGGGGACACAGGGGTACAGGGGGAGGACAGGGGAGAGAGGGGAGGCATGGTCAGGGACACAGGGGTACACAGGGTACAGGGGGAGGACAGGGAGAGAGGGGAGGCATGGTCAGGGACACAGGGGTACACAGGGGTACAGGGGGAGGACAGGGGAGAGAGGGGAGGCATGGTCAGGGACACAGGGGTACACAGGGGTACAGGGGGGAGGACAGGGGAGAGAGGGGAGGCATGGTCAGGGACACAGGGGTACACAGGGGTACAGGGGGAGGACAGGGGAGAGAGGGAGGCATGGTCAGGGACACAGGGGTACACAGGGTACAGGGGGAGGACAGGGGAGAGAGGGGAGGCATGGTCAGGGACACAGGGGTACACAGGGGTACAGGGGGAGGACAGGGGAGAGGGGGAGGCATGGTCAGGGACACAGGGGTACACAGGGGTACAGGGGGAGGACAGGGGAGAGAGGGGAGGCATGGTCAGGGACACAGGGGTACACAGGGTACAGGGGGAGGACAGGGAGAGAGGGGAGGCATGGTCAGGGACACAGGGGTACACAGGGGTACAGGGGGGAGGACAGGGGAGAGAGGGGAGGCATGGTCAGGGACACAGGGGTACACAGGGTACAGGGGGAGGACAGGGGAGAGAGGGGAGGCATGGTCAGGGACACAGGGGTACACAGGGGTACAGGGGGAGGACAGGGGAGAGAGGGGAGGCATGGTCAGGGACACAGGGGTACAGGGGGAGGACAGGGGAGAGAGGGGAGGCATGGTCAGGGACACAGGGGTACACAGGGTACAGGGGGAGGACAGGGGGAGAGGGGAGGCATGGTCAGGGACACAGGGGTACACAGGGGTACAGGGGGAGGACAGGGGAGAGAGGGGAGGCATGGTCAGGGACACAGGGGTACACAGGGGTACAGGGGGAGGACAGGGGAGAGAGGGGAGGCATGGTCAGGGACACAGGGGTACAGGGGGAGGACAGGGGAGAGAGGGAGGCATGGTCAGGGACACAGGGGTACACAGGGGTACAGGGGGAGGACAGGGAGAGAGGGGAGGCATGGTCAGGGACACAGGGGTACACAGGGTACAGGACAGGGGAGAGAGGGGAGGCATGGTCAGGGACACAGGGGGAGGACTGGGGAGAGAGGGGAATGCAGGGAGGCGTGGTCAGGGACACAGGGGGAGGACTGGGGAGAGAGGAGGAAAGCAGGGAGGCATGGTCAGGGACACAGGGGGAGGACGGGGGGAGAGGGGGAAAGCAGGGAGGCGTGGTCAGGGACACAGGGGGAGGACTGGGGAGAGAGGGGGAAAGCAGGGAGGCATGGTCAGGGACACAGGGGAGGACGGGGGGAGAGGAGGAAAGCAGGGAGGCTTGGTCAGGGACACAGGGGAGGACTGGGGAGAGAGGGGGAAAGCAGGGAGGCGTGGTCAGGGACACAGGGGAGGACTGGGGAGAGAGGGGGAAAGCAGGGAGGCGTGGTCAGGGACACAGGGGAGGACTGGGGAGAGAGGAGGAAAGCAGGGAGGCGTGGTCAGGGACACAGGGGAGGACTGGGGAGAGAGGAGGAAAGCAGGGAGGCTTGGTCAGGGACACAGGGGAGGACGGGGGGAGAGGGGGAAAGCAGGGAGGCTTGGTCAGGGACACGGTGGGAGGACTGGGAGAGAGGAGGAAAGCAGGGAGGCTTGGTCAGGGACACAGGGGAGGACGGGGGGGAGAGGGGGAAAGCAGGGAGGCGTGGTCATGGACACAGGGGGAGGACGGGGGGCGATGGGGAAAGCAGGGAGGCGTGGTCAGGGACACAGGGGGAGGACTGGGGAAAGAGGAGGAAAGCAGGGAGGCATGGTCAGGGACACAGGGGGAGGACGGGGGGGAGAGGGGGAAAGCAGGGAGGCGTGGTCAGGGACACAGGGGGAGGACTGGGGAGAGAGGAGGAAAGCAGGGAGGCTTGGTCAGGGACACAGGGGGAGGACTGGGGAGAGAGGAGGAAAGCAGGGAGGCTTGGTCAGGGACAGTCACACAGCACAAGGTGATAATGGAGAGCGATGAAGTAAAGTGTATGAGCCTATATCACTTCAGAATGAAATTGTGTTACAATGTGCCACTCACTCAAGTTCTCTGCTGAGCTGGGAGGCTTTGAGGTTCTCCACCAGTCCGTCGGCTCTGCTGTTGATCTCAGACACGTAGGTCCAGAAGCGCTCAACGTTCTCCTCCCAGTGGTTCTGGAGGGCCTCTGCCTGGCGCACAGCGCGGGCATGGCAGCCTGCAGGGGGAGACAGAGAGCTCTGAGGTGAGGTGTCCATAATATACACCATCAGGGAGGTTAAATCCAGTCTGGTAATGAGAGTGTGGAGCCTTGGTACAGTATGAAGCCTAATTATACAAGTGTTACAGTATTGTAAGAGTTGATCTTAAAGACTGATTTCAGCAAGGAGTCATGCACATACAGTTGACTAATACTAAATATATATACTGCATATACAGTTGACTAATACTAAATATATATACTGCATATACAGTTGACTAATACTAAATATATATACTATATATAAAGTTGACTAATACTAAATATATATACTGCATATACAGTTGACTAATACTAAATATATATACTATATATACAGTTGACTAATACTAAATATATATACTATATATACAGTTGACTAATACTAAATATATATACAGTTGACTAATACTAAATATATATACTGCATATACAGTTGACTAATACTAAATATATATACTATATATACAGTTGACTAATACTAAATATATATACTATATATACAGTTGACTAATACTAAATATATATACAGTTGACTAATACTAAATATATATACAGTTGACTAATACTAAATATATATACTGTTGACTAATACTAAATATATATACAGTTGACTAATTCTAAATATATATATACTGTATATACAGTTTATTAATACTAAATATATATATATACTGTATATACAGTTTACTAATAATAAATATATATATACTGTATATACAGTTTACTAATACTAAATATATATATACTGTATATACAGTTTACTAATACTAAATATATATATACTGTATATACAGTTTACTAATACTAAATATATATATACTGTATATACAGTACCTTTTCTTCACATTTTATTGTGTTACAACGTGGCATTAAAATGTATTTCATTGTCATTTCTTTGTCAGCAATCTACTTAACATCTGTAATGTCAAAGTAGAAGACAAATTCAAACATTTAAAAAAAAGATTAATAAACAATTCATAACAAAAATATAGTCGTTAATTGTAATGAATTACAATTAAATCCATTTTAATCCCACTTTCTAACACAGTAAAATGTGAAGAAATTCAAGGGGTATGAATACTTTTGCAAGGCACTGTATAAATTGATAACAGTGTCAAAAGGGAACAGTGTAAACCCAGGTTTACCAGAGATGACTGCCAGAGCAAGGATTATTGCCACAGCCTTCATGATTGATTGACAGACAGATACACCTATGAAAACAGACATATACCCATGTCAGACAGTGGTTGTCTATCAAAGCTATAGAAAATAAATACAACGATATACAAATATACAATGGTAATACATTGGAATAATTGGCAGAATATTTTTTAAAGAAAGTAGAATACTTACGCTAAATGTCCATAACTGTACTCACTGAGCTATTTTAGAATAGCAACTAAACTAGTTCTATGCAATTAAAAGTTTCAGATTAAACTTTAAATCCAGTCATTATGCTAAAAAACTAATAAGGTATTGTAGTTTCCCCTACAAATAATCTATTTTTAACAGTTTTACCATACATTTGGTCTGGTTAATCTGCACACTACAGTCAGAAGATGAATTACTTGCTTTGCAAAGCCAATGTGTAGGCTACAGTAGCCTAACCTTAATGCAATAATTTATAAGTAGTCTCTATCTCGGTATGAAATCTCGCCTACTTTAAGAGATGCTTTATATTTCTACTAAAAACTAGCTCTTTCACTCATGACTAAAGCGCGTTTGTAGACTATATGGTGCCCATTAGTTGTCCCCACTCACCTAAGAAATCCAGTTCTTTCCGTGCTCTTGGGACAGTTCGCCGGGATTTTTATACTGTCCTGGGACGGCCGCGCGCCTGTAAACTGGAGAGCGCGCGCATGTGAGGATGTGCGGCTCGGCTCGTGGTTAGTTCCTCAAGATGTGCCACTCCGCGTTCGAAGTTATCATCTCTTAGTGTTGTTGCTGGCTGTATTGTGATTGTGCAATATATAGTTTATGATGCACGTCAACAACAATAGTCTGTGCTTCTATGAAAAAACAAAGAAACTCGTTTGAAGAACTCTTAGATGTGATTGTTGCTTATTCAGTTTATTTATACATTTCCTTCGTGGTCTTTGGCTTTTTCACATGTATTTTATGTAATCCGTTTTGGCAATACAATTAAATGTCTCAGAGAACAATTATTTGGCCAATTATAATCTACTGCTGGCGCCAGGAATGTGTAAATAGGCGATCCTTGTCAGCCAGCTCCAATGGTCTTCAATCAGTTTATTTCAACTGACTACCCCCTTGGGCTATTTGAATCCGTGATGGTCACCAATCAAATTAATTTGAAAGGCACTGTCTCCATAATGACCAGACTGGGTAAGTAGTCTACATGAATGAAATTGAAACCATGACCCATGGAACATCTTAATTTATTTTATTTAACTAGGCAAGTCAGTTAGACAAATGTGTAGTTACAATGGCAGCCTACCAGGGAACAGTGGGGTAACTGCCTTGTTCAGGGGCAGAACAACAGATTTTTACCTTGTCAGCTCAGAGATTCGATCCAGAAACCATTCGGTTACTAGTCCAATGCTCTAACCACTAGGCTACCTGCCACCCCGGCAGGGATCTTCTACCAGAATTATTATTATTAGGGATGTTTTCACCATGAGGCCAATGGTGATGTTAAACAGTTTCAGTTTAATGGCTGTGATAAGAGAAAAATGAGGATGAATCAACTACTTTGTAGTTACTCCACAATATTAACCTAATTGACAGAGGGAAAAGAAGGAAGCCTGTACAGAATAACAAATATTCCAAAACATGCATCCTGTTTGCAACAAGGCACTAAAGTAATACTGCAAAACATTTGGCAAAGCAATTCACTTTTTGTCCTATTATGTTACGTGTTATGTTTGGGGGAAATGGGGATACTCAAATACAACACATTACTGAGTACCACTCTCCATATTTTCAAGCATAGCGGTGGCTACATTATGTTATGGGTATGCTTGTAATCGTTAAGGACTGGGGAGTTTTTCAGGATCAAAAAAATTACAGAATGGAGCCAAGCACAGGCAAAATCTTAAAGCAAAACCTGGTTCAGTTGATTTACACCAGACACTGGGAGAGGAATTCACATTTCAGCAGGATAATATCCAAAAACACAAGGCCAAAACTATACTGGAGTTGCTTACCAAGAAGACCGTGAATGTTCCTGAGTGGGAGAGTTACAGTTTTGACTTAATAACTATTTACTGCAGTGGGCTAAATGAGGGTCACGCAGAGGTTTTTTTGGTAGTCTTAAACAAATCTACATTTGGAACAAAAGTATACACCTCACACACATGGCTTGTACCATGTCAGATATAGAGTTGTATTACATTTTGAGTTTGCATCCCAATATTACACTTTCTATACATCACAGAAGACTGAAATATGACATCGTTTGACATAGAAACACCAGATTTCCTTTATTTTTATGTTGATTATGAAAAATATGAATAACATTTCACCCATGAGGACACTATCGGGCGATTTGGTCATTTGACTGCAGGGAAGGGCGACATTGACTTGACAATATATCGAAAGACCTGAAAATAATCAACCAATTTGACGGAGCTTCAAGAGTTTTGAAAAGAATAATGGGCAAATGTTGCACAATCCAGGAGTGGGAAGCTCTTAGAGACTTACCCAGAAAGACTCACAGCTTTAATCTCTGCCAAAGGTGTTTCTACAAAGTATTGACTCAAGGGTGGGAATACTTATGTAAATTAGATATCTGTATTTAATTGAATACATTTGCAAAAGTTTTAAAACATGTTTTCACTTTGTCATTATGGGGTATTGTGTGTAAATGGGTGAGAGAAAAATCTATGTAATCCATTTTGCATTCATTTTGAACACATGTGGAATAAGTCAAGGGGTATGAATACTTTCTGAAGGCACTAAATGTTAACATCTGTTATTTCCTCAAAACAAGAATTCCCCAGGCTAACAGATCAGTGCAAAACAAAATAGGAGTGGGAGATACTGCTGTTCTCAGGGACATGTCAGGGCTTGGGGATAGAGCTGGGGTGCAGTAGGAAGGAGTATGAGTGGGCGGTAGAGAGAGTGGCGTGAGGGGCAACAAAGAGTTCATAGATCACATAGACTGCGGTTGTCACGTTCTGACCTTAGTTCCTTTGTTTTAGTTTGGTTTGGGTGGGTAGTCTATGTTCTTTTTTCTATGTTGTGTTTATGTGTTTGGCCTGGTATGGTTCTCAATCAGAGGCAGGTGTCGTTCGTTGTCTCTGATTGAGAATCATACTTAGGAAGCCTTTTCCCACCTGTGTTTTGTGGGTGATTATTACAGAACTGTTTCAGTATCGTTTCATTCTCTTTGTTATTTTGTTTAGTGTTCTGAGTTTAAATAAATATGAATATGAACACTTACCATGCTGCGCTTTGGTCCTCCTCTCCTTCCACCAACAACGGCCATTACAGAATCACCCACCAACCAAGGACCAAGCAGCGTGGTAAGGAGCAGCACTATCTGGAGGAGGTGACAACATGGGACGAAATAGAGAGGTGGTCGGTCGACCCAGGGAGAGTGCCGGAGCCCGCCTGGGATTCTCTGGAGCAGTGAGACTTACAGGAGAATGGAGTTGGCGACACGAACACTGCTCAGGAACCTACCCAGCTCCTGGTTCATCCTCTCACAAGCCCATTAGATTGAGGACGGAAGTGAGGCTGACCGTTCACAAATGCATGGAACACCGACAGAGCATTGGCCAAACCATAAGGCATCACCAAGTACTCGTAGTGCCCAGACACTGTGCTGAAGGCCATCTTCCATCCCCCTCCTGGATGCAGATCAAATTGTAGGCACTCCGCAGGTCCAGCTTGGTAAAAAAAAAAAACTGGTCCCTATGGAGCTGTTCAATGGCGGCCGGCACCAACGGGAGGGGGTAGCGGTACTTGGTGTTGATGGCATTGAGACCTCTGTAGTCAATACATGGATGAAGACCCCCCTCCTTCTTGGCCACAAAGAAGATATCAGCTGACGCAGGGGAGGTGGATGGGGGAATGAAACCCTGCTGGAGAGCCTCCTGGATGGAGGCGCAGAGTCTGTTAGTAGGTCGATGGCACTGTCCCAGGGGTGATGAGGAGGGAGACAGGTGGCGCGGGTCTTGGAGAAAATCTCCCGGAGATCCTGGTAAACCTTCGGGATGTTGTCCTGGAGGGCAACTACAGGACTCTCAACCGACGTGGAACCACAGGGTAAGGGAAGCAGGTCTTCCGGCATCCGAGTGCCCCAGGCCGTAATCTCCATCCTCAGTCAGGGAGGCTGAGGACGACTGTGTATGGGTGCCTGGGTGATGAGGAAGGGCAGGCTTTCTTGGTGCAGGAGTCCCATGGTGATTGTGAGTGATGCTGTGATGTGTGTGACTGTGCCAGATCCCAGTGGTCGGTTTTCCAGCGCTTGAACTGGAAACTGAGAGGAGAGCGGGTATGATGTTATGTTCAGGGAGGAGGCAAGGGCCTGGTCAATAAAATTCCCAGCGGCACCCGAGTTCACATAGAGTTGTGGAAACAAAACATGAGGGACAGCCAGTGATATTGATACAAAAAAAAAGTTTGGCGGAGAGTGAAGATGGAATACTCACACCTACCCCAGGAGACGGATGATCACTGGACCGTCCCTCTGATCTACTGACTCTCGCGTTAGAGTGTAGCGGACACTGTTGAAGCTTGTGTCCCTCTTGGCCACAATAGGGACAGAGCCCCGCTGTCTCCGACGGCGTTGCTCAGACGCAGGGAGGCGTGTGGTCCCTACCTCTATGGGTTCAAACTCTGACTCAGATCAGTCAACGAAGGAGGGAGAGAGGCGATGGTTATCCAGACGGTGTCCAATGAGATGGTGTCGTCTCGGCATGCCAGCTCTGTCTGGACTCCCTCACGCAATCCTCTTCTGAATAAGGTGTGGAGTGTCGGCTCATTCCATCCGCTGGATGCTGCCACTCTATTAAAGGGGAGGGCGTACTCCGCAGCAGTCTGGTCCTCCTGCCGTATTTGGAGTAGGTCGCTCACCCCCCCTCTGCCGTCCGTTGGATGATTGAACTCCTCTGAACAGAGCCATGAACCTCCCATAGGAACCCAGCTCCTCCTCTCCTCTCCCACACCCGCCGGTCAACAGGGAAATAACTGTGGCAACTTTGGACCTCTCGGTGGTGGGGGCTCCCGTTTGATGAGAAAAGTAGAGGGAGCACTGGAGGAGGAAGCCATGGCATGGCTCGTGGTGATGGCGAAGTAGGTCTCCCTGTTCGCCGAGGCAATATTCTGTAACATAGACGCAGGTAGTCAGGAAGCAAGTGCAGTTAGTGAGTTTAATGACACCGACCATGGACCGATACAAGAGCAGCATCTAACATGGAAACATAAACATTATTTCCTGGTGGGTGATAACAAAGGAGTGCTAGATAAAGGGGAAGTAAACAGGGTAGTGATGGAGTCCAGGTGTGCCTCATGATGGGGCACAGGTGTGCGTAATGAGGGTTGCCAGGTGTGTGTAATGAGGGTTGCCAGGTGTGCGTAATGAGGGTTGCCAGGTGTGCGTAATGAGGGTTGCCAGGTGTGCGTAATGAGGGTTGCCAGGTGTGCGTAATGAGGGTTGCCAGGTGTGCATAATGAAGGGTTGCCAGGTGTGCGTAATGAAGGGTTGCCATGACCGGTGGTTAGTAGACTGGCAACATTGAGCGCCGGAGAGGGGAAGCGGGAGTAGACGTGACACTCAAGTATAAGTGAGTCACCCAGTAAAATACTACTTATGTAAAAGTCTAAAAGTATTTGGTTTTAAAAATACTTAAGTATCAAAACTAAATGTAATTGTTAAAATATACAGTACTTAGACAGTAATCATTTCAAATTCCTTATATTATGCAAACCAGAACGGAACCATTTTCTTGTTTTTATTTATTTACGTATAGCCAGGGGCACACACCAACATCATTTACAAACGAAGCATGTGTATGAATTGGACCATGTTCCTGTCCTGCTAAGCATTCAAAATGTAATAAGTACTTTTGGGTTTCAGGGAAAATATATGGTGTAAAAAGTACATTATTTTCTTTAGGAATGTGTAAAAGTAAAAGTAGTCAAAAATATAAATAGTAAAGTAAAGTACGGATACCCCCAAAAACGACTTAAGTAGGACTTTTAAGTATTTTTACTTAAGTACTTTACACAACTGATGAATACAATGGAAGTACATCAAGGCCACATCCTGATCAACAACAATGTCCTTGCATTATTGCTTGTTTATCACATCAGATTTGACCTGAATATGTTCTGCTCAGGAATTTAGTCAGGCATAGCAAGATCTAAGCATAGTTAAGGCTTGGTTAGAGATGGTGTTGTATGGTGAAAGTTAACATCTTGGGTCTTGTAAGGAGTTCTGGAAAGCCCCAGTGGTACAACAACAGAGCTTTCATAATGAGGAATCTTATGTTAAGTCATTGTTATACTCAGGTAATGAAAGTCTATATACAGTATGTGCAATGCTGGCCATATATAGGCTTTGTTATCAGCAACCCCTACTGATTCCAGCAGTACCGATGACCTTTACCGATAATGGTCCAGCGGGTACGCTACCTCTGCTGCCCATACTAGACATTCCTCTCTGTGTTGTAATCACAAGAAGCCTTCTCCCAAGAAACAAACTGGAATTGATTGGTTTGTTCAGAGCCTGATAGTATGAGATAACCTCCAGGAGTCAACTTCTATCTCTTCACTGATTGGTCGGAATGGATATGTATATATCTAGCCAGCTAGCATATATTGAGATGTACAGCCACTGCAGTGCATCTGTTCTCTTCTGACTACAAGCAATTTGAGAACACATAACAAATTGTTTTACCATCTTAGTTTACACATTACTTGACTGGATAAAAAATATGTAACATCAAATCACCCATCAGATGTTTACAATGTCTCTCAGTTTGACGCATAGAATTCCACATGCTTCCTATACTCTATGTCACAGTATGGGTGTGTCGGATGGGAAAAGTGGGCATTCAGCAGCATGACAAGTCCAGTCCTGTTCAGCACACAGTTTAGAGGATTACTGAAGTAATTGAATCCAAACAACCTCACAATCTGTTGTCATACAATCCTTTTGTGATATCTGACCGGCTTCTATCGTTAGTTATTTTTCTCCCACATTTAATGTGGAAACCGCATTGAATTAGGTTTTTATGTTCCAACAGGTTCCTAGGGTTGTTGGATTACAAAGGAAAACCCAGCCGTGAGCTTCCCAGTGACTCGACCTTACCAGACCAGCTAAATTCCTTCTACGCCTGCTTCAAGGCAAGCAACGCTGAAACATGCATAAGACCACCAGTTGTTCAGGGTGACTGTGAGATCTCGCTCTCCACAGCCAATGTGAGTAAGACCTTTTAAACAGGTTAACATTGACAAGGCCTCAGGGTCAGACGGATTACCAGGACGTGTAATCGGAGTATGCGCTGAACAGCTGGCAAGTATCTTCACTGACATTTTTCGCCTCTCTCTGATCCATTATCTAATATCTACATGTTTCAAGCAGACCACCATAGTCCCTGTACCCAAGAATGCCAAGGTAACCTGTCTACCTGTCTATTGCCCAGTAGCACTCACTTCTGTAGCCATGAAATGCTTTGAAAGGCTGGTCATGGCTCACAACAACACCATAATCCCAGACACCCTGGACCCACTTCAATTCGCATACCACCCCAACAGATCCACAGATGACACAATCTCTATTGCAACTGGATCTGGATCCTGGACTTCCTGACGGGTCGCCCCCAGGTGGTGAGAGTAGGCAACAACACATCTGTCATGCTGACCCTCAACACGGGGGCCCTTTAGGGGTGCGTGCTTAGTCCCCTCCTGTTCTCCCTGTTCACCTATGACTGCATTGCCATGCACGACTCCAACACCATCATTAAGTTTGCTGATGACACAACGGTGGTTGGCCTGATCACCGACGACAATAAAACAGCCAATAGGGAGGAGGTCAGTGACCTGGCAGTGTGGTGTCAGGACAACAACCTCTTCCTCAATGTCAGCAAGACAAAGGAGCTGATTGTGGACTACAGGAAACGGAGGGCCGAGCACGCCCTCATCCACATCGACGGAGCCGTAGTGGAGCGGGTTGAGAGCAACTGGCAACTGTTTGGCATCTGACCGCAAGGCGATAAAGAGGGTAGTGTGTACGCCCCCAGTACATCATTGGGCCTGAGCTCCCTGCCATCCAGGACTTCTATACCAGGCGGTGTCAGAGGAAGGCCATAAAAATGGTCACAGACTCCAGCTACCCAAGTCAAAGACTGTTCTCTCTGCTAAATAGTTAAATAGTTAACCAAATAACTACCCAGACTATCTGCATTGAACTCTTTTGACTCATCACATACATTGCTGCTACAGTTTATTATCTGCCCTGTTGACTAACTTTATCCCTACCTACACTACCGGTCAAAAGTGTTAAACAAATCAAAGTATATTTTATATTTGAGATTCTTCAAATAGCCACTGTTTGCCTTGATGACAGCTTTGCACACACTTGGCATTCTCTCAACCAGCTTTCATGAGGTAGTCACCTGGAATGCATTTCAATTAACAGGTGTGTCTTCTTAAAAGTTAATTTGTGGAATTTATTTCCTTCTTAATGCATTTGAGCCAATCAGTTGTGTTGTGGCAAGGTATATATAAGATAGCTATATTTGGTAAAGACCAAGTACATATTATGGCAAGAACAGCGCAAATAAGTCCAAATCTATATTATGGCAAGAACCGTTCAAATAAGCAAATAAAAACAAGTCTGTCATTACTTTAAGAGATGAATGTCAGTCAATGCGTGACATTTCAAGAACTTTGAAAGTTTCTTGAAGTGCATTCGCAAAAAGCATCAAGTGCTATGATGGAACTGGCTCTCATAATTTGTTATTTTTTTTATTTAACCTTTATTTAACCAGGTAGACTAGTTGAGAACAAGTTCTCATTTGCAACTGCGACCTGGCCAAGATAAAGCGTAGCAATTCGACACATACAACAACACAGAGTTACACATGGAATAAACAAAACATACAGTCAATAATACAGTAGAACAAAAGAAAACAAAAGGTCTATATTCAGTGAGTGCAAATGAGATAAGTTAAGGAAATAATTAGGCCATGGTGGCGAAGTAATTACAATATAGCAATTAAACACTGGAATGGTAGAATGGCAGAAGATGAATGTGCAGGTAGAGATACTGGGGTGCAAAGGAGCAAAATAAATAAATAAATACCGGTATGGGGATGAGGTAGGTAGATAGATGGGCTGTTTACATATAGGCTAAGTACAGGTGCAGTGATCTGTAAAATGCTCTGACAGCTGGTGCTTAAAGCTAGTGAGGGAGATGTGAGTCTCCAGCTTCAGAGAGTTTTGCAATTCGTTCCAGTCATGGGCAGCAGAGAACTGGAAGGAAAGACAACCAAAGGAGGAATTGGCTTTGGGGGTGACCAGTGAGATATACCTGCTGGAGCGCGTGCTACGAGTGTGTGCTGCTATGGTGACCAGTAGGCTGAGATAAGGCGGGGCTTTACCTAGCAGAGACTTGTAGATAACCTGTAGCCAGTTGGTTTGGCGACGAGTATGAAGCGAGGGCCAACCAACAAGAGCGTACAGGTCGCAATGGTGGGTGGTGTATGGGGCTTTGGTGACAAAACGGATGGCACTCTGATAGACTGCATCCAGTTTGTTGAGTAGAGTGTTGGAGGCTATTTTATAGATGACATCACCGAAGTTGAGGATCGGTAGGATGGTCAGTTTTACGAGGGTATGTTTAGCAGCATGAGTGAAGGATGCTTTGTTGCGATATAGGAAGCCGATTCTAGATTTAATTTTGGATTGGACATGCTTAATGTGAGTCTGGAAGGAGAGTTTACAGTCTAACCAGACATCCAGGTATTTGTAGTTGTCCGCGTATTCTAAGTCAGAGCCATCCAGAGTAGTGATGCTGGACGGGCAAGCAGGTGCGGGCAGCGATTGATTGAAAAGCATGCATTTAGTTTTACTTGCGTTTAAGAGCAGTTGGAGGCCACGGAAGGAGAGTTGTATGGCATTGAAGCTCGTCTGGAGGTTAGTTAACACAGTGTCCAAGGAGGGGCCAGAAGTATACAGAATGGTGTCGTCTGCGTAGAGGTGGATCAGAGAATCATCAGCAGCAAGAGCAACATCATTGATGTATACAGAAAAGAGAGTTGGCCCGAGAATTGAACCCTGTGGCACACCCATAGAGACTGTCAGAGGTCCAGACAACAGGCCCTCCGATTTGACACACTGAACTCTATCAGAGAAGTAGTTGGTAACCCAGGTGAGGCAATCATTTGAGAAACCAAGGCTGTCGAGGTTGCCAATAAGAATGTTGTGATTGACAGAGTCGAAAGCCTTGGCCAGGTCGATGAATACGGCTGCACAGTAATGTCTCTTATCGATGGCGGTTATGATGTCGTTTAGAAACTTGAGCATGCCTGAGGTGCACCCATGATCAGCTCTGAAACCAGATTGCATAGCGGAGAAGGTATGGTGGGATTCGAAATGGTCAGTAATCTGTTTGTTAACTAGGCTTTCGAAGACCTTAGAAAGACAGGGTAGGCCTCCCGGGTGGTGCAGTGGTTAAGGGCGCTGTACTGCAGCGCCAGCTGTGCCATCAGAGTCCCTGGGTTCGTGCCCAGGCTCTGTCGTAACCGGCCGCGACCGGGAGGTCCATGGGGCGACGCACAATTGGCCTAGCGTCGTCCGGGTTAGGGAGGGCTTGGTCGGTAGGGATGTCCTTGTCTCATCGCGCACCAGCGACTCCTGTGGCGGGCCGGGCGCAATGTGCGCGCTAACCAAGGTTGCCAGGTGCACGGTGTACCCTCCGACACATTGGTGCGGCTGGCTTCCGGGTTGGATGCGCGCTGTGTTAAGAAGCAGTACGGCTGGTTGGGTTGTGTATCGGAGGACGTATGACTTTCAACCTTCGTCTCTCCCGAGCCCGTAGCGATGAGACAAGATAGTAGTTACTACAACAATTGGATACCACGAAATTGGGGAGAAAAAAGGGGGTAAATTTAAAAATATATATTTTATTTAAAGAAAGAAAGACAGGGTAGGCTAAATATAGGTCTGTAGCAGTTTGGGTCTAGAGTGTCACCCCCTTTGAAGAAGGGGATGACTGTGGCAGCTTACCAATACGAAAGAGAGGTTGAACAGGCTAGTAATAGGGGTTGCAACAATTTCGGCAGATAATTTTAGAAAGAGATTGTCTAGCCGGCTGATTTGTAGGGGTCCAGATTTTGCAGCTCTTTCAGAACATCAGCTATCTGGATTTGGGTAAAGGAGAAATGGTGGGGGCTTTGGCGGGTTGCTGTAGAGGGTGCCGGGCAGTTGACCTGGGTTGGGGTAGCCATGTGGAAAGCATGGCCAGTCGTATAGAAATGCTTATTGAAATTCTCAATTATAGCGGATTTATCGGTGGTGACAATGTTTCCTAGCCTCAGAGCAGTGGGCAGCTGGGAGGAGGTACTCTTATTCTCCATGGACTTTATAGTGTCCCAGAACCTTTTTTGAGTTAGTACTACAGAATGCAAATTTCTGTTTGAAAAAGCTTGCCTTAGCTTTTCTAACTGCCTGTGTATATTTGTTCCTAACTTCCCTGAAGGGGGCTATTCGATGCTAATGCAGAACGCCATCTATTCCTAGTTCTACATTTTTTGAGAGGGGCATGCTTATTTAACATGGTGAGGAAGGCACTTTTAAAGAATAGCCAGGCATCATCTACTGACGGGATGAGGTCAATGTCATTCCAGGATACCCCGGCCAGGTCGATTAGAAAGGCCTGCTCGCAGAAGTGTTTCAGGGAGCGTTTGACAGTGATGAGAGGTGGTCGTTTGGTCGCATACCCATTACGGATAAAGGCAATGAGGCAGTGATCGCTGAGATCTTGACTGAAAAAAGCACAGAGGTGTATTTGGAAGGCGAATTAGTTAGGATGACATCTATGAGGGTGCCCGTGTTTACTGATTTGGGGTTGTACCTGGTAGGTTCATTGATCATTTGTGTGAGATTGAGGGCATCAAGCTTAGTTTGTAGGATGGCCGGGGTGATAAGCATGTCCCAGTTTAGGTCACCTAGTAGCACAAGCTCAGAAGATAGATGGGGGGCAATCAGTTCACATATAGTATCGAGGGCACAGCTGGGGGCAGAGGGAGGTCTATAGCAAGCGGCAACAGTGAGAGACTTGTTTCTGGAAAGGTGAATTTTTAGAAGTAGAAGCTCAAATTGTTTGGGTACAGACTTAGCCTGCAGAGTTCTGTATTACTTTCTATCTTTGCAGTAGATTGCAACACCGCCCCCTTTGGCAGTTCTATCTTGGCGGAAAGCGTTATAGTTAGCAATGGAGATTTCAGGGTTTTTGGTGGTTTTCCTAAGCCAGGATTCAGACACGGCTAAGACATCTGGGTTGGCAGAGTATGCTAAAGCAGTGAGTAAAACAAACTTGGGGAGTAGGCTTCTAATGTTAACATGCATGAAACCAAGGCTTTTACGTTTACAGAAGTCAACAAATGAGAGCACCTGGGGGGTGGGAGTGGAGCTAGGCACTGCAGGACCTGGATTAACCTCCACATCACCAGAGGAACAAAGGAGAAGTAGGATAAGGGTACGGCTATAGACTATACGAACTGGCCGTCTAGCACGTTTAGAACAGAGAGTAA
Organism: Oncorhynchus nerka; assembly: GCF_034236695.1. Lineage (NCBI taxonomy): Eukaryota > Metazoa > Chordata > Actinopteri > Salmoniformes > Salmonidae > Oncorhynchus > Oncorhynchus nerka. Next base: position 8,588,290 of record NC_088398.1, on the reverse strand, counting down.
AAGGAGCAGGTTTCTGGGCACGATAGCATAGATTCATGGCATAGTGTACAGACAAAGGTAAGGTAGGATGTGAGTACATTGGAGGTAAACCTAGGCATTGAGTAATGAAGAGAGAAATATAGTCTCTAGAGATGTTTAAACCAGGTGATGTCATCGCATATGTAGGAGGTTGAACAACATGGTTGGTTAAGGCATATTGAGCAGGGCTAGAGGCTCTACAGTGAAATAAGACAGTAATCACTAACCAAGACAGTAATGGACAAGGCATATTGATATTAGAGAGAGGCATGCGTAGCCAAGAGAACATATGGGTCCAGTGAGTGGTTGGGCTGGCTGAGGACACGGCGATTCAGACAGTTAGCAGGCTAACATGCTAATAGTTAGTAGGCCGGAGCTAAACAAGCTAGCAGCTAGTAGACCAGGGCAAGCTAGCAGTTAGCAGGCCGGGTTAGCAAGCAAGCAATTAGCATGGGCTAGCAGTTAGTAGACCAGGGCAAGCTAGCAGTTAGCAGACCAGGTTAGCAAGCAAGCAGTTAGCAAGGGCTAGCAGTTAGCAGACCGGGCAGGCAAGCTAGCAGTTAGTAGACCAGGGCCCGGCAGTTTAGCAGTTAGCAGACCGGGTTAGCAAGCAAACAGATAGCAGGGGCTAGAAAGTTAGCCTTGGGGGGGGACGTCGCGATGGGGAAAAGTCTGTTTTTGCATTTTCGTGCGGTGACGTCGATAGACCAGTAGTGGAATTAGTAGGGTTCCAAGTAGCTCTTGGTAACTAGCAGGCCGATATTGTAGCCCAGGAGTATGCTTCGGTGGTAGCACGGGAGCCCTGGCCGGGCTAGCTTCAAGCTAAATTGGTGCTTGCTCTGGGATGGAAACGCTAGCCAGGAGTAGTCATCCGGGATTGCGGTTAGCTAGTTGTGAAGATCCAGATGAAAATGTTTAGTTTGTAGTAGGAATCCGGGGATAAGGACCCCCACCAGAATGGAAGACCCAGAGTTGCCTCTGCTGCAGAGGATAAGTTCATTAGAGTTACCAGCATCAGAAATTGCAGCCCAAATAAATGCTTCACAGAGTTCAAGTAACAGACACATCTCAACATCAACTGTTCAGAGACTGTGTGAATCAGGCCTTCATGGTTGAATTGCTGCAAAGAAACAACTACTAAAGGACATCAATAATAAGAAGAGACTTGCTTGGGCCAAGAAACACGAGCAATGGACATTAGACCTGTGGAAATTTGTCCTTGGGTCTGGAGTCCAAATTGGAGATTTTTGGTTGCAACTGCCGTGTGTGGGTGAACGGATGATCTCCGCATGTGTTTTTCCCACCATAAAGCACAAAGGAGGTGTTGTGGTGTGGGGGTGCTTTGCTGGTGACACTGTCTATGATTTATTCAGAATTCAAGGCACACTTAACCAGCATGGCTACCACAGCATTCTGCAGCAATATGCCATCCCATCTGGTTCGGGCTTAGTGGGGCTATCATTTGTTTTTCAACAGGACAATGACCCAACACACTTCCAGTCTGTGTAAGGGCTATTTTACAGAGAAGGAGAATGTTGGAGTGCTGCATCAGATGACCTAGCTTCTACAATCCCCTGACCTCAACCAAATTGTAATGGTTTGTGATGAGTTGGACCGCAGAGTGAAGGAAAAGCAGCCAAAAAGTGCTCAGCATATGTGGGAACTTCTTCCAGACTGTTGAAAAAGAATTCCAGGTGAAGCTGGTTGAGAGAATGCCTAGAGTTTGCGACATCAAGGCAAAGGGTGGCTATTTGAAGAATTTCAAATCTCAAATATATTTGGATTTGTTTAACACTTTTTTGGTTACAACATTATTCCATATGTGTTATTTCATAGTTTTGATGTCTTCATATGTACATATCTACCTTAATTACCTGCTACCCTTGCACATTTTTACTCATTGTGTGTTTATTCCTCGTGTTTATTATTTTTCCATCATGTTTTCTATTTTTTTTCTCTCTGCATTGTTGGGAAAGGCCCATACGCATTTCACTGTTAGACAACACCTGTTGTTTATGAAGCATGTGACAAATACAATTTGATTTGATTGTGATTTGGTTCACTCTTTGTATTTAAATGTCTCAGCCTGAGCTGAACTCAATACCCACTGCTGCTCTCCCTGCTGGGACAGACAGACATGTCCTATTAAAACTGGGACCACGAGGGACAGGGATAGCAGCACAGCTGTTATGAAGAGTAGTGCAGTAGAGCTTTTGTAATGGCTTTCAAGGCATGAACATTGGGGTCATAGAAACAGGGAGACAGAACGAGAGGGAAGTGAAAGAGAGAATAAGAAGAATGATGGTACGGCATAACTAGCTGTAAACAGACAGACCGATCGACTTCTACAGAGTTCTGTAACAGAAGACACTTCCTCTTGTCCTAAAAATATATACTTCTTTGTTCCCTCTCATTGTAAGGATGGGTGATGTGGTAATATGCGTCTACCAGGGCAGTGTGTGAGAGGTTGTCGGTTAGCAGTGAACTCTCATAACCCCAGCCAGCTCATCTTGGAGTCAGGAGTGGTGTGACGGGAGCTGGAGGACTGTGGTCTGTGGTTAGTTGGTCACCTCTGGTCAGAGTGAGACCTCTCACCTCTAACTTCACATGAGTCTGTGATGTCACCACAACTGGCTGTGTCTGGGCCAAAGGGCACTCAGCTGGGTCCTGTTTTGAAGGATTGATTCCATTCTCCGTGTGTGTGTGGTCAGTCATCTGCTTCTGACTCACTGATTTTGCTTTTGTAGCTGACAGGTGGCAACTTGCACCGAACAATAGGTTGACCTCACCTCCAATGCCCTTTTTACATAGAAATACAGTGTCCGTTCACTAGCAAACACAAGGACCATAAATCAAACACAGTTCACCATGTAAAAATGCTGCTCCAATGAACATAAGGAACACTGTAAGGACCATTTCCGTACTTGTCTCTTGTCGTTCTTATCTATTAGCCTTTTGCCAGTTCATTATAGGCTTAGATGTGGGCCCTTTACTCAGTCTATCATCACAGAACCCCTGTGGCAATAAGGCAGATCTCAGAGATTTGTTTTACAGTCTTACTACCAGGCAATGATCTAAATCAACATCCCCTTTTGGTTTATGCTGAGTTGTCATGTTCCCTGTTCTCACAGAGTTGTTTTATGGACATACGTTCTGCTACCCAATGCAGGTAACAGTAAACAATTCATATGTTTGTATAACAGTGTTTGGAGGGTATGGCCAGTAGAAAGCGTTTGACAGGCCATTTATATTAGGTTGATAGTGTAATTATGTTGAACAAAGGAAGTTCATGGCTAACCCAGCAGGGTTAACGGTTACTGGTGCCAGTGGCAGTTTGGGGCAGAGCCAAGGAATTTAGTTTTCCTCTGGGTGAGGCAGCATGGGAAAGCCCTGGCAAAGCCGGAGGGTGAGAGGGGGAGGATGGGTGATACAGGTACATCATCAGACATGCAGAGACAGCTCTGAACATGCTCCATACCCACCTCTGGAGGGGGTTTGGGATTGTGGGGTGTGATAGGATTTCAGATAGTGTTACAGGACTGTGTTGTTTTTACAAGTAATTCAGAGGGAGAGGGAGAGGAGGAGGGGGGGGGGTAGAGAGAGCTGTACATGACTGTTTGTCAGGTCATTGTATATATGGTTATTTTCTGATTTCTGTGAAGAGGTCAGTAAATCACCATCATTGCACAGGGCTTTATAATTAGATGCCACTAGATGGCATTCATTCTAAAACTATGTTGAAGGAGCAAGGCAGTGGTGCGTATTCATGGATGCCAAGGGAAGCCAGCCTTCCCCCCCAAAATGTACCAATAAAAAAACATAAAACATATACAATCATTTATATATTTCGAGCTAAACTGAGTGAACTCAACTGTGATTGGTCCTGGCGCACCAATAAAAAGTGTTTAGGGAATCCAGTTTGGATTTGGATTCACATCAAAAGAAAAAAAACTTGGATTGTTGCATCTCATTGTGTTGTTGTCCTCTGGTGGCCTTCTCTTAAATTAGCCATGGATGGAGATAGGGATTTGGATCCAAATGTTAATTCATACATTGTGCCCCTGGCCTCAGAGGATGGAAGTTCAATATGTAGCTACAGTAGATGTTTTTATTTTTTATTTAACCAGGCAAGTCAGTTAAGAACAAATTGTTATTTACAATGACGGCCTATCCTTGCCTACCCCGACGCTGGACCAATCGTGCACCGCCCTATGTGACTCCCAATCAAACCAGATGTGATACAGCCTGGAATCGAACCATGGACTGTAGTGACACCTCTTGCACTGAGATGCAGTGCCTTTTACCGCAGTGCCACTCAGGAGATGACAGCTGCGCCACTCGGGAGAAGTAGTAGGCTAATGTTAACTAACTGGCTAATCGTTGCACATGAAAGGAAGTTAGGCTAGCGAGCAAGCATTTTATCCCAGGAGCCTAGGACAACAACAACTAAAAGTGTGTACTGTATGATAGTCATAGACCGTTTCGTCAACATGAAAGAGAGCAGGATGACATTGGCGTTTCTCTTCAAGTAGGGTGAGTCAACATGTTTTTTCTACACACACACACACACACACACACACACACACACACACACACACAAATCAATACCATGGACAGCCTTGCGTTGATTGGACTAAATTGTTTCGGGAGTCTTTTAGTTGCAACTGTATTAGACTAAACATCGGGGATTTGAGGTTTTTGAAATGTGGAAGTTGAAATGGTGCTGGAATAGTGGTGGCAGCTCCTGTTTTCTTTGGGACCTGCAGTAACTCCACTGTTCTAAATGAATAGTTGTTTAGTAGGTTGAAAATGTCTGAAATACTAACTTGATTGACCAGGCTGTAGGTCATGTAACTGTTTGTTAAATGCAATATGCTTTGTGGACTTCACCGGACAGATGTTGCTCTCCGGTTTTGTGATGAAACAAATGTGCGGTTGAATTTATTCTGCCACTGTGTCTTCCTATTGTCTCAGCTATAGGTCTATATATCACTGTGTCAAGGCATATGAACTAACAGATTATAGAACAAACAACATAATTATCAAAACACAGAGATTGTAATTATGGCTTCCACTTTGAAGACAAACACTGCAGGCTATAATCCTAATAGCTTTTACTTTCCCTTTGAGTAAGATATTTAGCTATTTTAATGAGAAGAAATGTACTTACTATGACTGAGATATATGGTTGTCCCACCTAGCTATCTTAAGATGAATGCACTAATTGTAAATCGCTGTGGATAAGAGCATCTGCTAAATGACTAAAATGTTAATGTAATATTTAAACATGTTCAAGATTTGTTTATGCTGTGATACACACTTATTTCTGACGCATATGCTTATGTTGAAGAGAGATGACTGGATCAGCGGCATACAGTAGTCCTACATGCAACCAGTCTTATTGGACAATGTTTATGTACTATTTCAATGTACTAATATGACTTTCCACCTCATACCCTTATCACCACTTTATAATTTGGGGAATCAAATCAAATCAAATTTATTTATATAGCCCTTCGTACATCAGCTGATATCTCAAAGTGCTGTACAGAAACCCAGCCTAAAACCCCAAACAGCAAGCAATGCAGGTGTAAAAGCACGGTGGCTAGGAAAAACTCCCTAGAAAGGCCAAAACCTAGGAAGAAACCTAGAGAGGAACCAGGCTATGTGGGGTGGCCAGTCCTCTTCTGGCTGTGCCGGGTAGAGATTATATAACAGAACATGGCCAAGATGTTCAAATGTTCATAAATGACCAGCATGGTCGAATAATAATAAGGCAGAACAGTTGAAACTGGAGCAGCAGCACAGTCAGGTGGACTGGGGACAGCAAGGAGTCATCATGTCAGGTAGTCCTGGGGCACGGTCCTATGGCTCAGGTCCTCCGAGAGAGAGAAAGAAAGAGAGAATTAGAGAGAGCATATGTGGGGTGGCCAGTCTTCTTCTGGCTGTGCCGGGTGGAGATTATAACAGAACGTGGCCAAGATGTTCAAATGTTCATAAATGACCAGCATGGTCGAATAATAGTAAGGCAGAACAGTTGAAACTGGAGCAGCAGCATGGCCAGGTGGACTGGGGACAGCAAGGAGTCATCATGTCAGGTAGTCCTGGGGCATGGTCCTAGGGCTCAGGTCTTCCGAGAGAGAGAAGGAGAGAATTAGAGAACGCACACTTAGATTCACACAGGACACCGAATAGGACAGGAGAAGTACTCCAGATATAACAAACTGACCCTAGCCCCCCGACACAAACTACTGCAGCATAAATACTGGAGGCTGAGACAGGAGGGGTCAGGAGACACTGTGGCCCCATCCGAGGACACCCCCGGACAGGGCCAAACAGGAAGGATATAACCCCACCCACTTTGCCAAAGCACAGCCCCCACACCACTAGAGGGATATCTTCAACCACCAACTTACCATCCTGAGACAAGGCCGAGTATAGCCCACAAAGATCTCCGCCACGGCGCAACCCAAGGGGGGCGCCAACCCAGACAGGCTGACCACAACAGTGAATCAACCCACTCAGGTGACACACCCCCCCCCCCAGGGACGGCATGAGAGAGCCCCAGTAAGCCAGTGACTCAGCCCCTGTAACAGGGTTAGAGGCAGAGAATCCCAGTGGAAAGAGGGGAACCGGCCAGGCAGAGACAGCAAGGGCGGTTCGTTGCTCCAGAGCCTTTCCGTTCACCTTCCCACTCCTGGGCCAGACTACACTCAATCATATGACCCACTGAAGAGATGAGTCTTCAGTAAAGACTTAAAGGTTGAGACCGAGTTTGCGTCTCTGACATGGGTAGGCAGACCGTTCCATAAAAATGGAGCTCTATAGGAGAAAGCCCTGCCTCCAGCTGTTTGCTTAGAAATTCTAGGGACAATTAGGAGGCCTGCGTCTTGTGACCGTAGCGTACGTGTAGGTATGTACGGCAGGACCAAATCAGAGAGATAGGTAGGAGCAAGCCCATGTAATGCTTTGTAGGTTAGCAGTAAAACCTTGAAATCAGCCCTTGCTTTGAAAGGAAGCCAGTGTAGAGAGGCTAGCACTGGAGTAATATGATCAAATTTTTTGGTTCTAGTCAGGATTCTAGCAGCCGTATTTAGCACTAACTGAAGTTTATTTAGTGCTTTATCCGGGTAGCCGGAAAATAGAGCATTGCAGTAGTCTAACCTAGAAGTGACAAAAGCATGGATTAAATTTTCTGCATCATTTTTGGACAGAAAGTTTCTGATTTTTGCAATGTTACGTAGATGGAAAAAAGCTGTCCTCGAAATGGTCTTGATATGTTCTTCAAAAGAGAGATCAGGGTCCAGAGTAACGTCGAGGTCCTTCACAGTTTTATTTGAGACGACTGTACAACCATTAAGATTAATTGTCAGATTCAACAGAAGATCTCTTTGTTTCTTGGGACCTAGAACAAGCATCTCTGTTTTGTCCGAGTTTAATAGTAGGAAGTTTGCAGCCATCCACTTCCTTATGTCTGAAACACATGCTTCTAGCGAGGGCAATTTTGGGGCTTCACCATGTTTCATTGAAATGTACAGCTGTGTGTCATCCGCATAGCAGTGAAAGTTTACATTATGTTTTCGAATAACATCCCCAAGAGGTAAAATATATAGTGAAAACAATAGTGGTCCTAAAACAGAACCTTGAGGAACACCGAAATTTACAGTTGATTTGTCAGAGGACAAACCATTCACAGAGACAAACTGATATCTTTCCGACAGATAAGATCTAAACCAGGCCAGAACATGTCCGTGTAGACCAATTTGGGTTTCCAATCTCTCCAAAAGAATGTGGTGATCGATGGTATCAAAAGCAGCACTAAGGTCTAGGAGCACGAGGACAGATGCAGAGCCTCGGTCCGATGCCATTAAAATGTCATTTACCACCTTCACAAGTGCCGTCTCAGTGCTATGATGGGGTCTAAAACCAGACTGAAGCATTTCGTATACATTGTTTGTCTTCAGGAAGGCAGTGAGTTGCTGCGCAACAGCCTTCTCTAAAATTTTTGAGAGGAATGGAAGATTCGATATAGGCCGATAGTTTTTTATATTTTCTGGGTCAAGGTTTGGCTTTTTCAAGAGAGGCTTTATTACTGCCACTTTTAGTGAGTTTGGTACACATCCAGTGGATAGAGAGCCGTTTATTATGTTCAACATAGGAGGGCCAAGCACAGGAAGCAGCTCTTTCAGTAGTTTAGTTGGAATAGGGTCCAGTATGCAGCTTGAAGGTTTAGAGGCCATGATTATTTTCATCATTGTGTCAAGAGATATAGTACTAAAAGATTTGAGCGTCTCTCTTGATCCTAGGTCCTGGCAGAGTTGTGCAGACTCAGGACAACTGAGGTTTGGAGGAATACGCAGGTTTAAAGAGGAGTCCGTAATTTGCTTTCTAATAATCATAATCTTTTCCTCAAAGAAGTTCATGAATTTATCACTGCTAAAGTGAAAGTCATCCTCTCTTGGGGAATGCTGCTTTTTAGTTAGCTTTGCGACAGTATCAAAAAGGAATTTCGGATTGTTCTTATTTTCCTCAATTAAGTTAGAAAAATAGGATGATCGAGCAGCAGTAAGGGCTCTTCGGTACTGCACGGTACCGTCCTTCCAAGCTAGTCGGAAGACTTCCAGTTTGGTGTGGCGCCATTTCCGTTCCAATTTTCTGGAAGCTTGCTTCAGAGCTCGGGTATTTTCTGTGTACCAGGGAGCTAGTTTCTTATGAGACATTTTTTTAGTTTTTAGGGGTGCAACTGCATCTAGGGTATTGCGCAAGGTTAAATTGAGATCCTCAGTTAGGTGGTTAACGGATTTTTGTCCTCTGGCGTCCTTGGGTAGGCAGAGGGAGTCTGGAAGGGCATCAAGGAATCTTTGTGTTGTCTGTGAATTTATAGCACGACTTTTGATGTTCCTTGGTTGGGGTCTGAGCAGATTATTTGTTGCAATTGCAAACGTAATAAAATGGTGGTCCGATAGTCCAGGATTATGAGGAAAAACATTAAGATCCACAACATTTATTCCATGGGACAAAACTAGGTCCAGCGTATGACTGTGACAGTGAGTGGGTCCAGAGACATGTTGGACAATGATGATGGCTCCGAAAGCCTTTTGGAGTGGGTCTGTGGACTTTTCCATGTGAATATTAAAGTCACCAAAGATTAGAATATTATCTGCTATGACTACAAGGTCCGATAGGAATTCAGGGAACTCAGTGAGAAAAGCTGTATATGGCCCAGGAGGCCTGTAAACAGTAGCTATAAAAAGTGATTGAGTAGGCTGCATAGATTTCATGACTAGAAGCTCAAAAGACGAAAACGTCATTTTTTTTTTTGTAAATTGAAATTTGCTATCGTAAATGTTAGCAACACCTCCGCCTTTGCGGGATGCACGGGGATATGGTCACTAGTGTAGCCAGGAGGTGAGGCCTCATTTAACACAGTAAATTCATCAGGCTTAAGCCATGTTTCAGTCAGGCCAATCACATCAAGATTATGATCAGTGATTAGTTCATTGACTATAATTGCCTTTGAAGTAAGGGATCTAACATTAAGTAGCCCTATTTTGAGATGTGAGGTATCATGATCTCTTTCAGTAATGACAGGAATGGAGGTTGTCTTTATCCTAGTGAGATTGCTAAGGCGAACACCGCCATGTTTAGTTTTGCCCAACCTAGGTCGAGGCACAGACACGGTCTCAATGGTGATAGCTGAGCTGACTACACTGACTATGCTAGTGGCAGACTCCACTATGCTGGCAGGCTGGCTAACAGCCTGCTGCCTGGCCTGCACCCTATTTCATTGTGGAGCTAGAGGAGTTAGAGCCCTGTCTATGTTGGTAGATAAGATGAGAGCACCCCTCCAGCTAGGATGGAGTCCGTCACTCCTCAGCAGGTCAGGCTTGGTCCTGTTTATGGGTGAGTCCCAGAAAGAGGGCCAATTATCTACCAATTCTATCTTTTGGGAGGGGCAGAAAACAGTTTTCAACCAGCGATTGAGTTGTGAGACTCTGCTGTAGAGCTCATCACTCCCCCTAACTGGGAGGGGGCCAGAGACAATTACTCGATGCCGACACATCTTTCTAGCTGATATGCACGCAGAAGCTATGTTGCGCTTGGTGATCTCTGACTGTTTCATCCTAACATCGTTGGTGCCGACGTGGATAACAATATCTCTATACTCTCTACACTCGCCAGTTTTAGCTTTAGCCAGCACCATCTTCAGATTAGCCTTAACGTCGGTAGCCCTGCCCCCTGGTAAACAGTGTATGATCGCTGGATGATTCGTTTTAAGTCTAATACTGCGGGTAATGGAGTCGCCAATGACTAGAGTTTTCAATTTGTCAGAGCTAATGGTGGGAAGCTTCGGCGTCTCAGACCCCGTAACGGGAGGAGTAGAGACCAGAGAAGACTCGGCCTCTGACACCGACCCGCTGCTTAATGGGGAAAACCGGTTGAAAGTTTCTGTCGGCTGAATGAGCGACACCGGTTGAGCGTTCCTACAGCATTTCCTTCCAGAAACCGTGAGAAAGTTGTCCGGCTGCGGGGACTGTGCCAGGGGATTTATACTACTATCTATACTTACTGGTGGCACAGACGCTGTTTCATCCTTTCCTACACTGAAATTACCCTTGCCTAACGATTGCGTCTGAAGCTGGGCTTGCAGTACAGCTATCCTCGCCGTAAGGCGAGCACAGCGGCTGCAATTAGAAGGCATCATGTTAATGTTACTACTTAGCTTCGGCTGTTGGAGGTCCTGACGAATCGTATCCAGATAAAGTGTCCGGAGTGAAAAAGTTGAGGAAAAAATAAATAAATATATGAACGGTAATTAAAAAGTGAAAACCGTAAAGCTGTCAGGTAGCAAAATAGGTTGGCAACAAAACGCACAGCAACTCGAAAACAAGCCTGCAAGTTGTGACCGGAAATGACGTCATAATAAAAGGAAGTAGCTTAAATGATTTAAATTAGCATCATAGGCACGACACATCAGACACGATACATTTAAGTTATGTTTAGTTTCGCATTTTATTTCCATAAATTAACAACATCAACATGGCACAATCACTGACCAACCTTCAGATAACAAACAAACAAAATACAAAGATGTCATTGACTCATCAGAGCCAATTCAGTTTATACAAAATACAGAATGGGCCTGTTCTGCATTACCAAGTTCATATTTGTAAACTCGCCCTCGTTCTATTGACAACGGTGGTATGTTCTAAGGCTTTGAAGGGAGAATACAGTCATCAAGAGGGCAAGAGTAGTCAGTTGGGGGAAAGTGTTTGTGATTTAGTTGGTGTTGGTGAAGGCCTGGTAGAGGGCGGTGAGCTGGGCCTTCAGGTCCTGGGCGTAGGGGTCCAGCTTGTCCTTCAGGTCCTCAGCATATGGGGCCAGGCTCTGCTGCACCATCTGAGCTCTGGTGGTCAGCTCGCTCTGGAGGTTCTCGGCCAGGGGGGCCACTCTCTTCTGGAAGTCCTGCAGGCGCAGGTCCACTTTCTGCTTCAGCTCATCCGTGTAGGGACCCAGCTGGGACTGCAGCTCCTTCACACTCTGCTCCAGACTCCCCTTCAGCTCCTCACTCTTCTGGAGCAGGGTGGCCCTCAGGGTCTCGGAGTCCAGGGACTCTGCATAGGGAGCCAGATCCTGTTTCAGCTGCTCCACTCTCTGCTGGACTTGGGTCTTCATCTCCTCTGCGTAGGGCTCCAGTTTCCCCTTGACACTGCCCAGGTCCTGCTCCAGACGCTCTCTCAGCACCTCAGCCTCCTGGGTAATCTTGAACATCAGGTCCTTGGCTGCAGAAGGGAGCTGCTCCTGCAGGGAGATGGCGTATTGGCTGGCCACATAAGCACTCTCTGTGATGCGGCCACTGCAGGAGAGGAGAGGAGAGGGGGGTCAGTTCAGGTCCCCATCCTAGTAATCTGAGCGATTCGACTACAGACATTCCACACGTTATGACAACTACATCACAGATCATATTACTTACTTGACATCCTGCCCCAGCTGAGACTTCCTGATCATCTGGACGGTGTCTTCGGCCGTTTGCGTTGCCTTGGCAACGTAGTCCCAGAAGGCATCTGTCAGCTGCTCTAGCTGTGGCTTAGGCTCATCAGCGTAGAACAGGTTAGCATGGCAGCCTGTTGGGGCGTAGCAGAAGAGTTAGTTGTTGTGAAATTGTATATTTCAGGGTCATTACTGGTTAGGCATGGCAACCTGTTGGCGGCATTAAGGTAACTAGAAAAGTATACTCCCTCTGTCGTGGTTATTATTGACTATTGACTTAAAATGAATTTGGTAGATTGATGGAAGGTATTAGGTTGTTGTACTTCAGCTCTATAAATATTCTTGTATCCCACTCACCAGTGAATACAGCCAGGGAGAGCACCACAAGGACCTTCATGACTCTCAATCAGATTCTGTGAAATAAAGCAACAATCACTTAAAACATTCTAATCCACCAGAAAAAAAACATAATGGAATGCTATCAAATAATACCATGGATTTGTAGAATCCAGCTTACCGTCTTTGTGTATGAGTGTGTTGGTGTATCTCTGAGTCCAGTCTACAGTGACTGTAGTTTCAGCCGTGTCCAGGCCTGTATATATAGTGAGCAGGGCAGTAAGGAACACAAAGTCCAGGAGCCTGTGCCTCGCTGTCAGCAGTGCTCCAAATCATAAACCCTCCGCAGTGCACCACTCAGCACCTGTCTACCTGACCCAGCCCAGTTCTGTCCTTACAACTCACCCTGGACCTGTCCCAATGAACCCCTGGACCCAGAATGCACAGGAGAGCACTGCCTTATCATCACCTCTGGGTAAAGTGTCGCAAACAGAGTTTGGAACATAAAGTAGTGATCAGAGATACTCAGTGAAGACCAATCTCCTGGGACTGCATGCTGATAAACACATCTCCATTCAATCCCCTTGTCTATAGTTTTTCAATGATATGCAGTAGTGAGACATGTGCAGCGAGACACTTGTTGCCTTGCAGCTATACAGGTCTGTTACTGTTAATATCATCTGAGGTTAGATGTATTGTGTTGTATTGAGGCTTATGTACTTTTACATACACTAGCCTGTTCCTTTCTCTCAAGCATAATGTATCTTGGTCTTTATATATGAGGCTACAACTCTACTATGCTGATAGTGAGTATCTGGTTCACACCAGGTCGGTTTCATGGATTTTTCCCTGATGGCACAGAAAGTCTCAGATCGAATCAGCCATTCTCTGAGCCAATCACAGCCATTTCTCAGACATAAATAGCACTTTGTCCAGACAACACCTTCCTCCCAACCTTCATGAAGTATCACAGTCTGATCAGATATGGTATTGTTTTATAGTCAGTTTAAGTTTGATGTCCAGCCAGCTGGCATTGACTCCCAGAATATATTCTATGATATAGTTTTCAGTTTAACTGTGAGGTCATGTGTTCAAGCACTTCCATGTGTCAGTTGTCTGACCAAAGTTCCTTTGACCCCGGCCCATACACACTGTGATAGGGTCTAATGTTAGGCGCCACATGGGCCCAGTCTATTCATTAGATGTGATTTCACAATAGCTAGTAGATAACGTATGGTGTTTAGGAACTTATTTGGAATCAATTAAATGTTACAGTAGACTTTCATTTTTCAAAGTAAAGCTCCCCCTTTGTCATACTGTAGTTATTCTGTTTAAATGGATAGTGGGTTACTGTGCTATACTGGTAATTGACCTTGTCATAACCTCGCCCCTGGATTATTGCGCAAAGAAGTGTCTGGGAACAACATTACCATGTCAAAAAGGTGGATCAATCTACACAGAGAATGGCCAGATTGAGAATCTTCACAGCACTCATTCTACATCACTTGGGTTATTCATGATGTCACATCCTGGTAATCTGGAGTTTTGAAGTCAGAAGTTGAGTTCTAAACCTCCTATCTGCCCACTGTGCCTTATTACAAACCATCACAGTGCCACTCTATAGAGAGTAGAATAAGGAGAGGGTGTTGCCTGGAATCTACTATTCCCTATGTAAACGTTCAACACCTCAAATAACCTCTGACCCCAGTGATGACTAAAATGTGTGAAGGTTGACACTGCGCTATAGGTTTGCGTTGGCAGTTGAGGTGACACAACCGTTGGGATGCTACCGTTGATGGCTGAACAAACGCCAGGATGTCTAGAATGAAATCATGTCCTTGTCGAAAAGCACCAAATTGAAAAGTGAAATGTACTAATGCCAGCATCCGTAGAATCTAGTTAGTATTATATATGTGGTTGTGGTCTTATTGCTTGACCTGATTACAAAGTGTCTGTGGTGTGGACATGTTTAAGGTTATCTGCTGGCCATCAGCAGTGAAATACCTTTAATCATTAGTATTACTGTAAGCAGGGGTTTTAGAAGTGGGGGGCATATTTTAGAAAATGATTTATATATTTTTTATCCAGTCGGATAAACACTCCAAACAGACTACCCAACCGCTCTGAGATGTACGCATGGTCCTAAAGCACACAGTTGGCTGTTTTGTATCACATTCCAATGATAAAACTGTGGGCGACAAAAATAAAATGTCAAAATGTGTGGGGGACATGTCCCCGTCCCCCGTCCCCAGTGAAAGTTGCATCCCCGACTTTAAGTCTTCTCTAGAATGAGGCTTTCAGTAGAAGGGTCCAGGTCCATGCACAGTTGTCTCATTAGAATATAACCAATAAAAAGGACCATGCACAGTTGTCTAATTAGAATATAACCAATAAAAAGGACCATGCACAGTTGTCTAATTAGAATATAACCAATAAAAAGGACCATGGTGTTGGTGGGGGAGATTCCCAAAGGAAACATATTGAAGTTAAATCAAAGCCAGGTTAATCAAGTCTGGTCTGTCTATGTTCAGTCTGTCAGGCTCAGAGAATGAATATGAACGTAACAAAATAATGTATTGTCATTGTGTATTGTATGTGCATGTGTGTGTGTGTGTGTGCATGTCAATATAGTAACCGCACAGTCATGTGATGACAGCCAGCAAGGAGTTGTAGCAGAAGCAGGAAGAGAGGTGACATGGCAGTGACTCCTGGACTTTGGGCTTACATCTACAGCTCTGGTTTCGACTATATATACAGCATGGCACTGGCCTGATAGACACACAGACAGACTGAATACACAGAGATACACCAAGAAAAAAACAGGTGAGGCCAATGCTGAGATTTAAAACAAGGTGTTGAGAAACTAGGATTTTAGGTTTCTAAGATTCAAATGTATTTGAAGTGTAATTGATTAGTGATGTTTCTGTTTCAGTGAGAAACGCAAATATGAAGGTGTTGGCGGTGCTTGCAATTGCTATACTCTCTGGTAAGTAACATCTAATGTTACCACAAATTTTTTTATTGAAACCTTTTGAATGCAACAAGATTATTAGAATGATTATTATTTTAAACCTGGCCTACTTCAAGCTCCTTGAACAGTGTAAGGTCATAAAGCAGGTCAGGTTAAACTAGCAGTTTCACAGGAACTAACTCTACTTCCATGCCCCAACAGGTTGCCATGCTAACCTATTCTATGCTGATGAGCCCAAGCCACAGTTGGAGCAGCTGACAGATGCCTTCTGGGACTACGTCGCCAAGGCAACAAAAACTGCCGATGACACTGTCCAGATGATCAGGAAGTCTCAGTTGGGACAGGATGTCAAGTAAGTGATTTGACCTGTGATCTAGTTGTCATAACATGTGTGTAATGTCTGTAGTGGAAGCCCTCTCAGAGTACTAGTCACCTGAGTGGCACAGCGGTCTAAGGCACTGCATTCCAGTGCTAGAGGCATCACTACAGACAATCCCGGGCTGTATCCCAACCGGCTGTGATTGGGAGTTGCATAGGGTGGTGCACAATTGGCCCACGTCGTCTGAGTTAGGGAAGTTTTGCCCGGGGTAGGCCATCATTGTAAATATGAATTTGTTCTTATTTATATAGCCCTTCGTACATCAGCTGATATCTCAAAGTGCTGTACAGAAACCATTCATTCATTACACTCCAATTACACGTGCAATATGTCACTTAAGGACACAGGATAAGTCACAACTATGGCTGTCCCCGTCTCTTCCCTGTCTCTGTGTGTCTGTCTCTGTGTGTCTCTCTCTGTGTGTCTCTCTCTCTTTCTCTGTGTCTCTCTCTCTCTATCTTTCTCTGTCTCTCTCTTTCTATGTCTCTCTCTCTCTCTCTTTCTCTGTGTCTCTCTCTTTCTCTGTGTCTCTCTGTGTGTCTCTATGTGTCACTCTGTGTCTCTCTCTCTCTTTTAGCAACACAAATACTTGTGTTGAGTGTGTGAAATCCCTTTGCTTAATTAGAGACTGTTATTTCCTGGGGCTCCTAAGTCCAGACTGGCCCTGCTGACATTTGTATCTCCAACTCATGTGACTTGCCTAGTTACAGTAAGTAAAATAAAATCAATAAATAAAACTAGAATCCTGACCTGACCAGACCCCTCTCCTCTCCTGCAGTGACCGCATCACAGAGAGCGCTGATGTGGCCAGCCAATACGCAGTCTCCCTTCAGGAGCAGCTTCCTCCTGCAGCCAAGGACCTGATGACCAAGATTACCCAGGAGGCTGAGGTGCTGAGAGAGCGTCTGGAGCAGGACCTGGGCAGTGTCAAGGGGAAACTGGAGCCCTACGCAGAGGAGATGAAGACCCAAGTCCAGCAGAGAGTGGAGCAGCTGAAACAGGATCTGGCTCCCTATGCAGAGTCCCTGGACTCCGAGACCCTGAGGGCCACCCTGCTCCAGAAGAGTGAGGAGCTGAAGGGGAGTCTGGAGCAGAGTGTGAAGGAGCTGCAGTCCCAGCTGGGTCCCTACACGGATGAGCTGAAGCAGAAAGTGGACCTGCGCCTGCAGGACTTCCAGAAGAGAGTGGCCCCCCTGGCCGAGAACCTCCAGAGCGAGCTGACCACCAGAGCTCAGATGGTGCAGCAGAGCCTGGCCCCATATGCTGAGGACCTGAAGGACAAGCTGGACCCCTACGCCCAGGACCTGAAGGCCCAGCTCACCGCCCTCTACCAGGCCTTCACCAACACCAACTAAATGGCCCAAACCTACACCACTTCTTGATCCTCTGAAACGTTTTGAGTGATTCTGTCATAACCTGAACTGCACTGTAAAACATGGAAACTAAACTGGGCATATACCCAGAGCATCATATTTATTATTATTTAGTGCAGGGCGAAAAATGTAAACCAAACATTCACACTCAAATATTTATGTGTTTGTTTTACCTTGTTGAATAATGTCAACTTT